>NW_010539872.1:0-11923 GCF_000687285.1 Phaethon lepturus
GTGACTCTGTGATTCTGTGATTCTGTGATGTACTTGTGGCATGTCACCTTTGTCAGCTTGGGGCTCCTGATACCATTGGGACTCCTGGGGGAACATGGTTCTTTTAGCTGCATAAACATCATAGAATCACAGAAGGGTTGAGGTTGGAAGGGACTTCTGGATGTCAACTGGTCCAACTCCCCTGCTCAAGCAGAGACACCTCAAGGCAGTTGCCCAAGACCATGCCTGGGCAACTGACATATTTCCAAGGATGGACACTCCACAACCTCCCTGGGCAACTTGTGCCAGTGCTCGATCATCCTCACAGTAAAGTCTTTTCTTACATTTAAAAGGAGCCTCCTGTGTTTCATGTTGTGCCCATTGTCTTTTGTCCTGTCACTGGGCACCATCAAAAAGAGCCTGGATCCATCCTCTTTGCACCCTCCCTTCATCCATGTACATACCTTGATAAGATCCTCCCTGAGCCTTGTCTTCTCCAGGCTGGAGAGTCCCAGCTCTCTCAGTCTGGCCTCATATGGGAGGTGCTCCAACCCCTTAATCATCTTCATGGCCCTTCATTAGAGTTCCTCCAGTATGTCCACGTCTCTCTTGTACTGGGGAGCCCGGAACTGGACACAGTACTCCCCTTGTGGCCTCACCAGGGCTGAGTAGAGGGGAATGATTACCTCCCTTGACCTGCCGGCAATACTTTGACTAATGCAGCCCAAGATATCATCAACCTTCTTTGTGACAACGACGCATTACTGGCTCAAGTACAACTTGATGTCCGGCAGCACCCCCGGGTCCTTTTCTGCGGAGCTGCTTTTCAGCTGGGTAGGCCCCAGCATGTACTGGTGCCTGGGGTTGTTCATTTCTCCTCAGGTGCAGGACTTTGCACTTCCCCTTATTGAATTTCATAAGGTTCCTGTCAGCCCCTTTCTGCAGCCTGTCAAGGTCCCTCTGGATGACAGCATGACCCTCTGGCATATCAGCCACTCTTCCCAGTTTTGTGTCATCTGCAAATTTGCTGAGGGTGCACTCTGCCCCCTCATCCAGATCATTAATTAAGATGTTAAAAGGGACCGGACCCCTGGAGTGCACCACTAGTTACTGGCCTCCAACCAGACTTCATGAGACTGACCACCACCCTCTGGGCCCAGCCAGTCAGCCAGTTTTCAATTCACCTCACTGTCTACTCATCCAGCCCGTAATTCAACACCTTCTCTATGTGAATTTTATGGCAAACAGTGTCAAAAGCCTTACTGATGTACTGCTCTGCCCTCATCTACCAGGCCAGTTATTCCACCATAGGAGGTTATCAGGTTGGTCAAGTACGATTTCCTCTTGGTGAAGCCATTCTGACTACTCCTGATGATTTGCTTGTCCTTCAAGTACCTGGAAATAGTTTCCAGGATGGTTCCATCACCAAGAGATCGAGGTGAGGCTGACCAGTCGGTAGTTCCCTGGGTCATCCTTCCTGCCCTTCTTGAAGATCAGAGTGATATTTGTTTTTCTCCAGTCTTTGGGCACTTCTCCCAACCACCATGATTGATCAAAGATCATTGAGAGTGGTCTTACAATGACAGCTGCCAACTCCCTCAGCACTCGTGGGTGCATCCCATCAGAGCCCATGGACCTGTTTTAGTACTCCATGACCTGATCCTTTTCCACCAAGGGTACATCTTTCTTGCTCCATCCTTTCCTCTTGGTCTCTGGGATATGGGATTCCTGAAAGCCAGTCTTTCTAGTAAAGAGGCAAAGGTGGCATGCAGTACCTCATGTCCTGCGTAATCAGGTCCCCCATCTTCTTCAGCAGTGAGCCCACATTTTCCTTAGCCTTTCTTTTGTCACATATGTCACTTATAGAAGCCCTTCTTAATGTTACCTTGGACATCCCTTACCACATTCAATTCCAATAAATTTAACTATGACCCTTTTCCACTGAACTCTGGGAAAACACATTGGATTTCTGCAGCACAGGGAATAAGTGTGATGAAGTGTTAGAAGAACATCAGTGTCCGGGGTTTGGTACTCCCTGTCACCTTCTCTAGCTGCAGAACAGGCTGAACATCAGCTGAAGGGAAAGTGACTGCTAGTGCTGCTACTCAAACACTGTGGCAGGATTGCCAGCCTGCGTTGAAAGTACCATCTAACTCATGTGACAGATTGTTGGGATAGATGGGGGGGATACTAAGAGTGTAGGTTCTGTGTTTAACTCTGCAACAAAGGCTGTGTCCACACCAGTAGTCTAGTTTTACTCCCAGAACATGGTCACCTTTACTGCACAGATGCTAGTTCATACCCAAATGCCTTCTCCAGCAAGTCACTTGTTCTCCTGTGGAGGGAAACCTGAGCACAGTTGATAGGGCAGCTTGCTGAAGGACACAGCAAATAAACCACTCGGCCGGGGGAGGCACCAACTGTGCGTCATTCTGCCTTGAGTCATCCTGTAAAACCCTCCCTGAGGTTCTTGCATGACCTGGCATCCACATGCCATCATGCCCCATCCCACGTCACACAGCTCACGCTGTCAGCTAGAGAACCCCTCTCCAGCAGGCTCTGACCCAGCACCTCACGATTTCAGTCACTTTACACTGAAAATCCAGAAAAATCTGTGAAGAGTGATGTCTCGGAGCCACAGGGGCTTGGCGGACACCTGGATTAGGTTATTGCAGGCAACGTTATCTCAGGCCAGGGCAGACATCAGCCAGCCCCACATCTGCAAGGGCCCCAAAGCGTCTCCCCAGTGCAATGCCCAGAAGGTGTGGATGTAGCGTAGAACAGTCTCTGTATCCATGTGTTTTATTTTATGCTATTTTTCTAATGAAAAATAAATACAACTGTAAGAAGAAGAGCAGCAACAAAAACATCATCAAAGAAAACTCACACATTGTCCTGCGGGTACGCAAGGGGCAAGCTCCCGCTGTGGGGGTACTTGCGATTGCAAGTACCCGGCATTGAAACACGAGAACTGAACCCACCCAGCTGGGCGCTGCGTGAGGTCCCTGAGAAACCGGCGGAGGGAAGAGAGCTCACCTCCAAAGGCTGCGTGCCGCGAAGGCAGCTGCCCGGGGCTGCCGCAGGAGCAGAGGTGTGTCAGCTCCTCGACACTTCTGCAGCCGCGGGGCTCAGCTCTGCGCTGCACAGGAACCACCTTGGGCTGCTCGGCTCAAGAGTGCCCCGTCCATTTTGGTGGAGTGGTATCTAAAAGACAATGAGGAGGCCTCCTTTGGCTCACGTCACACGAACAAAAAAACGAAACAGGAGATTCAAACGACATTCAGTCTGAAGCACAGGCGAAAGCGCTCGCTCTCCCTTTTCTGCAGTGCTCCCACAGGGATCAGAGGCTCTGACAAGGTCTGAACCTGCAGCACCCACACTAATATTAGGTCCTCGGGTCACCTCGCTGGGCATATTCTTCACCCATCTTGTTGATGCTAGAAGTGGAAAACCACTACATGGTTCCCAGCAAGAGGGTAGACAAGAAGGTGAAGGGCTTCAGCTTCATGATTAGGCTCTCATTAAGGAGTAGGCAGTCCTGGCAAAATGTTTTTCTTTATTTTTGAGACAGAAAGAGAATTCCCCTTCCAGGACTTGGGTGGCATTTAGATCCCTTTGAATGCATTTAAATCATAAAGTATCTTAGGCAAGAATTAGTCACCATAATTTCCAGACTCAGGGTTTCTAAAGGTGTTTGAAAGTTACCTTTGGGCATCTAACAAACTCAGTTTGAACAGCATTTTGGGCAGTTACTGAGGAATAGAGAAAAAATAGCTTTGGACACCCCAGGATGTTGTCTAAAGCATTAGGTGACAGTCACTGGAGAGCAGTGCTGTGATCAGTTGTTTAAACTCTGATTGTTTCTCAGTCTAAAACAAAGATATCCCTTGCCATTACTTGGTGGCTTCGAGAACTTTATCAAGTACTGCGTTCACACCAGTACTCGTGCTGTATCCATGCAGTATTTACGATGCCATTAGGGAACAGTTGCCGTTGTAATACATGTTCTGAAAACTGGCAGCTGACCTCTGATGAGTAAAGTCTATGTCCAAATGAGGTAGTAGCTACTTATCTTAACATATAACAATCTGATGTCAAGTATTTTTTACTTCTGTTAACCAAACATATTTAAGACAGATTTACTTTTTATTTTTCACTGAAATCTTCTTGAAGTGGGATTTCATGATACCATTTGTATTAGCATTATACTACACAATTTCGTGTTTTCATTGCTGTATAAAGAGAGAGGATGCCTACTTACAAACTAAAAAAGATGTATTGCAGTTTTTCCTGTTCCAGGTAAGGTGTTGACAAGTTTATACAAATACAGAAGGGAGGATAAACGCACACTGTATCAAGGTCAAAGTTGTATAATTTCAAAAGTGTTGACAATTTTAAACGTGTTTTATAATGCTGCTAAGAAGTTTTTCTAAATGTGTAGCTCCTACTAATACTGTGCTATGCTACTCGTGTACAGTAATGACAAAGACCCTATAAAGACCTAGAAAGAATATAAAATTTTCTTAAATAACCATAAGTCAAATTTTACACTTCTGCAGACCTTTGGATATTAATGGAGTTTCACACGCTGTAACGCAGAAGATTATTAGACCTAGTCATATTTACAAAACAACATGCCAGAAAAAATACAAACAGTCGTTAAGGTGGGGCTACTGGCTAATATATTTCCTTGAAACTTTGAAGTTATACAACTCTGAAAACTAGGCTGCTGCGCAGAAATCAAAAACATAACGGAAAGACTCCAGGAGCAACAACTGAGGAAAACAGAAACTGAATTTTTATCCAAACTCAGATTTTAAATATTTAGATACATTTTAAATCTAAACTCTCCTTTTCTGCTGATTTTTTGCAAACACTCAGGAAAGCAAAATATTCTTTATTTTTCCTGTATGTAATTAAGGCTCATGGATGTAGTATATCTCAGACGGTAAGACTGCTTATCCTCTCAGTTATTCCCCAAAGCAGTTTCACAGTAAAACCTAGGCTGGTGGGCCAAAGAAGTACCCCGTTCATCTTTAAACCACAGAATTCTCAGGAATAACATCAGTATCATATGCTATTTAAAGCCCCCTCTAAAATCATGAATAAACTATAAAAAGAAGCCATGCTTCCTCTGCCATCCAGAATCTGCTGGATACTCACCAGCTCGTGCACGAATGCAACTTCTGCATGCAATGAATGCAACGAATATCAGTCGCAGCCCCTGACGAAGACAGCCACAGGAGCTAACGGCCAGGCTTAGGTTGAAGCCTGTGCACCCTTTTTGGTGTCAGGTTAGCACCGACACTTCAGTCCTTGAGTGTTCTGCAAAGGATCCTCATCCCTTCATTCATTTGACTTATTGATATGGGATTATCACCAGGAAAAGAACCACAAGTCTACCTTTTAATGAAGGCCATTACTTGCAGGTTGTCTTTCTCAGACATATATGGGGATATACTGCTGTTAGTAACCCATATCCTGTTGTTTCCCTGCATGCCCCAATTTTGAGGACAGTGACCTTGAAATTTCTCTCTATCCCATCTCCACAGAGGGAACAGACATTATACCTGCTCCCTCAGAAAAAGACATACTGCAAGTATCTTCTACGCTTAACCACTTTTTCCGCAGTTATGTTGAATTTGTCTCCCCTGGCACCCTGTAATAGCAGAACAGCTCATACAGTACGCTGACTACTTGAAGAAACTTCCCTCTCTCCCTGACTGCTGCCTCTCTCAGCCAAGTTCACCTATTGCCTTTATTTTTGGGCAGCAGAGAAAGAGAAAGCCTCTGACGATACCCATGAGAGGACCACGTGCCTGTCCCTGTGGCCTTCAGCTTTTGTTGCTTCTTCTCGCTCACTTGTCAATACCACAGAGAAGAGGAGCCTCGTGGAGTTACTCTTTGTGGTCTCAGCTGGAATGTGATGGGGAGGCTCTTGCAGGGACCGAGCTGTGCCTTTGCTAGATCAGAAGGTGTAGAGGGACATACATGGGGTGGCAAGCGTTTGTGGCAACCTCAACGGTGCAGCCAGCATCAGGCTTCTGAGGATGCGAGGCACAGATCCTTCCAAAATAGGGTGAATTTTGCGGTGGTCCCCTCAACATCTTCTTCCTTCCCTGGCCTGGGATTCCATGCAGTTGCTCCTATTGCCTGTCCATAAGCTGGAGATTGGCCTCAATGTAACTCTGTTTGTGCATACATTAATGTATGGTTTTAGTTTGGGAGGGAGTGCAGTGAGGAACAGCACCCTGGAGCAAAGATCCTACAAAGCACCAAGCAAAGCCTTGGTAGCTCTGCGTTTATGCAAAACTGACAAAACTGTGTGGGAATTATTTTAATAACCACGAATTCCCAAGGAACCACTCCTAAGAGGCCTGAGGAGCAAACAAAGATCTGGTCATGCCATTCAGAAGGAGGACTTACATATACATGTCATGTGCAATTACTTGCATTAGTAGATGCCATTGCTGTGTGCTTATATTATTGTATTTTACGCTTTATATTATATAATTTATAACTTCTATTAATATTTTAATGACTAAAAAATGTGAAAGCTGTGCCAGAAAAAGCCCAAAGAAGACACAATGTTCTCCTTCCCCAGAATAGCATAACATCTGAATCTGATGGAAAACAAGCAACATGGTGAGAAATCAAAGAAGATATGTAAAGGAATAGGAGGGGAAAAAGAGCATTGAGACCGTGGTTCTAATAAGAAATCCATATGATGAGTCCTATCAATGTTCCTCCTTACTTGCTCTTCTTAAAATGAAGGAGAATTAGGAAAAAACACAGAGTGAAGTACTTAGAGCCTCTGGGAAATAATATTCCTGGTATATATGCTGGTCTGGGAGACTGTGTATAGGTATTTATGAAGAAGGAAGATAAAATGGATATTGGATCTGATGTCTGCTCGGGAACAGAGACGGAAGGAGACAATAAGAACAATGGGTGAAAGCAGACATGACCGTTGGCAAAGGTTTTATATTCTGACAGTTTCCAAGGTTATAACATTCAGTTTTGTTCTTGCTGGCAATAACTCAGCCATCTTCACAAAAAAAGAACATATTTTGATGAAAAACCCTTCCGTGACAATCATCCTGACCAGCCTTAGCAGGGAGGTTAGGGAAAAAGCAGGAGTCAAGTGATGCAGATCCCTGAAGGCACAGAGAGAAAAGCTTTGATTTCATAGGTGACAGACACATCATGGGGCGAGACATGTGGACTGAAGAACGGATTAGATGGATGAAGCAACCGTGAGAGAGGAGTTTCAGAAAACACAAAATACGTAACCATCAGAGTAATAGGTATGTAATAAATGAAAAGACAACATCATAGTATGGAATATAATACTGCCTTTTTGGAAAGGATTATTTTAGTCTCAGAAAACATAGACAAGTGGAACTATGAGAAATATGGCAGTGTTTATTGAAAATCTGAGCCATTAAGAGGTGAATGAGGTGGAGAGAGCAAGTCACATTTCTAGGGAGCCCCAGCATGTGGCAGAGACACAGAGATCTTGTATAGCCCAGTAAAACTGGCTGGTGGTCTATAACAGAGACTGCTGGGGAGGATGGGGGGCTATATTCTGTCATGTGATAGGTGTCTGGAGAACCAAAATTGATCCACAGAATATATTTTAAGATAACAGAAAAAGCAGTGATTATGCAGGTAAAATTTAAAAATAGGAGTAGTAGAAAAATCTGAACTAGTTTGTTCTTTTTCCACCTGAGAACAGAGTGAAGATATATTTAAGAATTATGCTTTTTTACAATACTGATGATAAGAACTAATATTAAATTTGTCCTAAGCTTGTGACTTCACATCATAGAGTCCTAGGAACAGCACAGCAGAAAACAACTTAAAATCTGAAATATTTCTTATAACTGCTGTTAAAAAAAAAAAAAATCTCTTTTTTCTGAGGGAATCAAGGGTCCGGGAATCTTGAACTTCCGATATCACATATTAAGCTTGAGCTGGCTAGGCTTGTGCTTGCCTGTGGAGAAAATAGGGATCTATGTCCTAGTGAGAAAGCAGAAATGAATTCATAATTCCACCCCTCCTATTTATTAGTTCCACTCACCCAGTAACGGGCAAGAAACAACCCCATTTGACTTGGGGGACTAGTTACTCTGGGAGAGTGGCAAGCAATGAGTAGTGAAGGCACAGATCCAGCATGCAATAGGCTAAAATTAGCTGAAATACGTTCCCAGCAACTATTTCTCGAATACTTATAAATAACAACAAAATACAAAAAGATCTAAACTGTTCCAATCCGTTTCTGAAATAATAATAGCCCATCATTTGGTGAACATACTGTTTGCCATCAACTGTTTGCCTGTCCCTCCCGCTGATGGGCGAGGACTCCGGCTGAGTGGACAGATGTTTCTTTCTGCTAACTTTGACAACACTTGGGTCCGTAGTCCTTGACCAGAGGAACTAATTAAGTAATAAAATCAGCTCTTTGTAAGACAGGAAGAAAGAAAGGGTGGAACCACTGAAGAACTTGAGGCACTGATTAACTCACAAGTGTTTCCTGTATAATGCAAATCATTAATGCTTAATGCGCTCTGAGAGTCATAAACCAGAATCGTAAGTATAACAACAATATCACAAATCATATGTGAGTCCTACAGCATGCCAGGACATCTTCCTTTCTTCTTGAATTGTTCAGTCTGTTAGAAGAATTGGTTTAACTTATTTACTAATCTTTGCATTTTGATGCCATGCACCGCAACGGAACTTAGCTGGCAGGTTCTTTGTAGTGTGGGGAATGGAGAAATCAAATTTAAAAAATAGCTCTCCTCAAGCACCAAAATGTAGAAAACTTGCCAGAATTAGCACAAACGCAGACTACGACCAGCCTAGTATTAAATGAACACTCACTGTATCTTTCCTCTGCCTGTTAAACTACTAATTGATGTGCCACTGCTGAATAAAAGGGCTGGTATTTCAGCGTGAACTCACTTCACCACTGCGGTTTACAGAGAGCCCCAAGCTGCTGAGCTCATTACAGATCGCTTCACTGAACTGGTTTTACAGGCAATTTTGTGAAGGGGCAGCATCAGAGCTAGCCCACTGATTGGGACTCCATTGGCTCAGCGGGGCTCCAAGAGTTCCGGGGAGAGCGCGCAGCACTGAGCTAAAAATACGTCTTTGCTTCTGTAGCGCCAGGAAGATTGCCTGGCTGTGCTAATTGGGAGGGACCCAGAGATCTGGGTGGTATTTTAGGCTAATCTCGAGGTGGGACCTCTGCAGCGTGTATGTGGCTCTGAATATAATCTCCTTCAGCGCTGTCATTTATACCATTGCAGGCATTTACAATCAGAACCATCCTTGATTGACTCGTGGCTGCTGCGGCACCCTAGACTCCTCTCGCGGGAGTGAGGGGGGATGAGGGAAGGGGAAATGGCTGTGCACTGAACTGACTTGTGAAACCGTGTCACAATTTCAGTGCGGCGTTGAAGTTGTAAAATGGGGGGAATTACCCTGACAGGACCAGGGCTTAGGGGGATCGCACAGATATATCATCCTTCCTCAGAAACTGGCTTTAGAGTTGTGCAACAGAGAAGGTTTTCTTAAACCCCCTCTTGTCGGGATTTATTTTTCAGTCCTGCCTTCTTTCTCCCCATAGCCTTATTTTTAATTCTCTGAACACTGCAGCCCTGATCTCAGCCGTTCCCTAGCTTACCTCTATTTAGAGCACAAAACCCTCATGTTCGAAAACCATGGTGGTCAGAGGAGACTGTGTTTCTGCTCATCCCGCACAGACTTGGTAAGGCAGAAGGAAATAGAGGAGAGAGAAAAAAAGGAGTGTAAGAAACAGCAAAACAGACAGAAAGCATGAACAAAACCAACAGAAGCAGAAGTAAAAAGCCTGACAGAAAAGCCTGGAAGAAAAACTCGATCATGGGAAAACTGAGCAAATGAGCATTTTTGCTTAAATAACACATTGAATTATTTGTTTGTTTGTTTTAACAGATACGCAGTTTTACAGGGGTATTGCTTCTTTTACTGGTGGGACGTATCTCAGCAAAATGGAGAAAAGCAGAATATTTCAATCCTCCAAATTCGACAGGATTTTTTTTGTTAGAGCAACTTCATAAAATAGCAGCGTGGTTGGGTGAGAGACGGCAAATGCCCATTGCATGAAATATTTGTCTCGCAGACCACTCTACTGACTGTCAATTACTGGCTGTTTTATAAGCCTCTTCACATGACATAGCAACATTTTGATGAAGCAGTTGCACTGGAGATCTCATAGCAGGTTTGAATTAAAACATAATTTTCAAAGGAAAATGCAATTATTATAAAGTCTAATGTGTTACTTTCGCCACCCAGGCAAGTGCTGTATAAACTTCACTGGGATCACTGCTTTGCACAGCATCAGTCCTCCGACCGCGTTTCTGCAGTGACCTCAACGTTGGACACAAACTTCAGGCAACCTTCCAAGAGCAAGATGAAGAATTTCATTTTTCGTTTTTCCCTCACCCAAAACAACACGGAAAATTTTAGGATGTTAAACCACACCTACAAATAAATAAAAAGAGGAGTTTTCTAAGCTGTGAAACGGCACCTCTGGTCAGGCTCCTACACCTGTATTTAGACACCCGAACAAAGAGGCTGACGTTTCTAAGTGCTGAAGGCACAAACACCTTTTATTTTCCCATTAAGCCCCTGTCCCTAAAGCTCTAACCCTGAAGTACCAGCTGATATGTCACCTTCTTTTTACAGCTGTTGCTGTTTATTTCTAATGCCTTTCTGACTAATCTAGTTCTAATAAGAACTTAACATAAGCCACCACTCCAGGTTTAAAATGGTCATAATTCTGCATAGAATTCTGCTTGAGAACACCTTGCTATAAACCTAGTGGGTGTTGGAAAGATTTCAGAGGAAAGCAAGTAGCATGGTTAAGAGACTGGAAAGCATTATTGACAGTGCACATAGAAGAAAGGGAAGGTACTCAGTCTAGATAAATCATATTAAAGCCTAGGTTAAGGGGTGACTTGATCACATCAGTATCTATATGGGTGCCAAGGATGGCTGTAGAGGACTCTTCAGCCTAGCAGACAAAGAAATACGTGTTACACGGCACCTGGAAGTTCAAGCTAGACAAATTCTGACTGAAAAAAGGGCCTAAATGGTTAATGGTGGTGGCAACTAACCACTGAAACTGTCCACTGAAGGCTGTGGCGGATTTTTCATCCTTGAAAATTCTCCAAATAAAACGTGTTTCTAAAGTATGCTCCAGTGTAACCACAGCTTTTTAATATGAAAGAGGAATTAATTCAGGAAAGATCAGAGGTATTCATCGACCCAACAGCTATTGTACTTGCCACGTCAATAAAATGTAATACGTAACACAGCAGCGGGCCAATCATTCCATTTTACTGCCCAGCTAATTCTATCCTGAAAGTTGTTGGCAATACTTTATCCAAGGTTTTGCACAAAACCATCATTGATGCAGAACAACAACAGAGAGTTGCAGTTATGTCCTGATTCCAGATGTACGGTAGGCAGTCAATAGAAAAGCGTACAGTTGACTTCAGTGGGATTTGGTCGAGGGTCTTATTTAGGATTTGAGAAAACAGAAGCAACTTTGTTTTCTGGCCTTATATCTAAGTGGGTAAAGGCTTAGAATATTTCTAAAGGCCTAGAGCCCTTCTAATTGCAGTGGCTTTTATTGCATCAGGCAGGTAAGTCTTCTGTGATTTGCGAGGTATAAAGTTGGGGATAAACTTATCTTGGGGATTTCAGCAGAAGAGTTTCAGTCCCATCATCAAAGCTAAAAGTTCTTTTGCCTCTAGGAAACTACTTCTGGATTAAGTGTACAAAATGAGTCCTAGAATTTATTTTAAAGTGTTAAAAATAATGCTGGGTATGGAAATCTTGTCATCGTTCTGTACCAAATGAGGTACAGAGTGTACATCTG
Organism: Phaethon lepturus; assembly: GCF_000687285.1. Classification (NCBI taxonomy): domain Eukaryota; kingdom Metazoa; phylum Chordata; class Aves; order Phaethontiformes; family Phaethontidae; genus Phaethon; species Phaethon lepturus. The sequence continues at coordinate 11,912 of NW_010539872.1, forward strand.
CTTCCATTTCTG
>NW_010539872.1:11953-18266 GCF_000687285.1 Phaethon lepturus
TGGTCACATAAGATCATCTACCAACTTCAAAATTTTCAATATTTTATATTTTTGAGTGAATTTTTATAACTAATTATCATAGAGTCAAATTTCTGGGCTCTGTAAATACATATAATCAATGTGTGAAATTAAGGAAAGGGGAAAAAAACACATTTAAAAGCAAGACCTCACAAGTTCTTTGATTCCACTGAAACTGTAAACTCTCCTTTTACTGACAAACTCAGAATTTTTTATATTTCACAGTGTCAGCTTTTCCTAGCACAGGGAGACAAGCTGCATTCATACGGTGAATGACCCGATAAATTCTCTTTAAACTTAAAGTCATGTTAAAGTGAGATCTGGACAATAAATTCGAATGATTCCTAGCGAACAGTGGTAGAAAATAGCATCTTGAATGTATTAGCACGTACAAAGATCACTTTTTAAAACCTGTTCACTGGGTGCCTATGGGCTCCTGGTGGAATCTAGATGCAAGAGGCATCTTTTATCAATGTTTTTGGGAATAAGAAAAAGTATAAAGCCCAGTATCTGTTTTGCCAACGGGTCCTGCGTTTTTCACTCACCTGAAATTCTCACCGCGTATGGAATACCCATGAAAGAGGGGAAAGAGCTATAAATATTACGTGATGGTTGTATAACGGTGAGCACGCTGCAGTTCATCTGCAGTGGTGAAGGCAAGACCTGCACGTTAAGTTCCCACTCCTGTGAGTTATAGGTCATTTGCTCATTAGTGAAGTGACTAATCCGCTACCGAAGAGGATGTCTAGTAAAAATAAATCGCATTATACTACTGACTGCTGTGATGGATTCTTTATATGCTCTTTGTGTTATCATTCAGAGGACCCCTTTTACCCAACCCTTGGTGTTGCAGCCGTGTTATAAGGAATTTTATCAGAGTGAACAGGAGTCTTTGTAAGACAAGAAACAATAGAACAAGCAGGAAATAAATAATAACTAGATAACCAGGAAACAGCACTAACACAATAACTGTTCAGTCATTAGTTTAAACTGTCACATCTGTCCTGAAATGATCAGAACAACCGCGGTGAAGCTGCAACAGTGAAGTTTGCAATAAATCCACGCTTAACGCATTCTGAAGGCCACTTCAGGAGAGTTCGAGGAATAAATAGGGAAATTTTGGGCTAAAGTTGATGTTGAAAGTAGGTGAGCTGGAAAACATTTTCAAGCATTTAAATTCCTTAAAATTTTCAAAGCGCTTACAACTCAAAAAAACATTGCTTCATTTACCCACTATTTATAACGACCTAACACTACACGACAATCTAGATGGGTCGCTTAATCATGATGGGGTTTCTTTGCCCACATATTGTCCTCCCAGACACGGCTTAATGAGGCAAGTCTGTTCTGCCATTTCAGTTCAGGTAAGTGGCACGAAATAGCTTCAACATACGGAAATATCATTCCGCCGCCGTCTGATCACAGCTAAAATTTTACTCATTATAGATTATTTAACCAGACTACATTGATTCTGGATATTCTAATTAATAATGTTTATGGAAACATTCTAAACTCTGAAAACTAAGGTCACTTATGAGAAGATTTTGTTATAATTCAACCTGTTCAGTGCATACAGGATGAAGAATATCGATGGGTAGATTTAAGTTTGCTTTGTTACTTATTAATGCTTACCGACACATAAAGGTTTTGCAGTATACTTGTAGCATTCTGCCTGTTTCTTCCACCTTGATTTCTGTTTTATACCGCTTCTGTTGGAGATGCTTAAAAGCCATTTGTACGTAAAACAACCTCTAACAGTAAGCGTCCAAGTTCTGCATGCTTTGCTTTCCAGCTCTCGGAGTTAAAGCAAAGTTTACTTGGAGCTAATCTGAGTCATCACCAAAAAAACCCCAAACACTTCCCCCCCCATACACGTTGCCATGCAAAGCAGAGAGAGGTTTGAGTTTTTAATTGTGGTTGTTTATGACCCTCTTTGGTAAGGCTTGCTGAATTTCTAATTATGTGCTTAACAACTGGAACAGGCTCCATATATTACTGCATAAAAAGTCTCCCTCGATCGCTTTCTTCCAAGTTACATAGCAGCCTCGATCAGCGAAGGTGTGGGATTGCTTTCCTGACATTTATTGAATAATCGTTATTTAAATTATTTTGCTTGTTTCAATGAATTTGTCATACATTGTATTTTACAATAAATTCTCTTTTCACTTGTTATTTACATAAAAATTGCAACACTTTCTTGGCAGAAATAAGGCAATGAACACATGCGTGTAAAAGCAAAGTGCGATTCACCCAAAAATCGAAGATGAGCGGAAATATACTGGAAAGTGCAAATCTTTATTTTGCTCTCAAATTGTATTCATAAGAAATATTTCAAAGAAAAAGTATTGCCATAAAAAGTGAACCCGAACATCTCTGTTCAAGCATTTCTAATTCATTCCAAATTAATCTGATTTCACAGGAAAAGAAAGATGGAGTAAAAACAGCCTTTCTCAGCCTAGCGGTGTGAGGCGTAGTGGTGTAAAAGGCCTTGATCCAAAGCCCACTTGAAGTCATTACAGTGACATCACTCAGCCTTGGATCAGGGCGTGAGCAAAGGATATATTGAATTTTAAACAGATGTGAGACCCGAATCTAGCTCAATATATAGACACTGTGTCGTTTGCACTGAAACGTCTTTCTCTGTTTTAGCAGCATCAGAGAACAGTTTTACCACTCTGCATCTGTATCTGTTAAACAAGTTGCTTTTCTGAAGAAATCTGAGTAGCTGATAGTTTAGTCCCAAGAACTATCTTCTTTCACATTTTCATCAAAGCTATTGTTCAACTCAGAAAAAAACACCCCAAACAGGCTTTTTAATAGTATTTTTATAACTTGGAAATAGCAGAGAACTCCACTCTGGAAAATGAAAGAGGAAAAATGCAATGCTATATATGCAAATGAAATTAAAATACCTGAAGGTTTGCTTTTCCGTGGTGTAGACATTACACAATAACCGACAGTAATTTAAATTTCCTCATTATAATGCATTTGTAGGGTTTCTTCAAAAGTTAAGTTGATAGTTAATTTAAGATTGCTGACTTAGATCATAATACAGTAATTAGACAAAATTAAAGTAAAAATTGAAAGAATATTAATCAAGTAATACAAATCGTGTTGTACTTTTTCCACGGGCAACTCCACTGATAATCTTACAGTGCATGAATTATCAGGGAAGAAAAATGCTTTGATTATACAACTCTGTTACAAAACTATCTTTGAATAAGGTAGCAATGCATTAGGCGCTAGCTTTCACTGAAATTGCTATGTGTGTTTTTTACCTCCACTCCGCAGTTGTATTTTTACACCCATTTTTATGGTAGCAGTGAAAATAGCAAAGATCTCGAGGACTGCAGCGCGGCTGACAGTGCTCTAGTGCTTCGGAGGAGTGCGGCTCGTTACGTATCACTTGCTTAAAATATGTGACTTACAGTAAAATACTGATTTGAAAGACCAGAACAAATCCTGGGTAAAAAGAGTTAACACAAACATTTTAAAGCAATTCTGTTCCTTATCTGAGCACCACGAGGTGCAATGAAATACAGAAGGAGGAAAAGAAGAAACCGTATTCCAGCAGAAGGGGTGTTCTTGTCCCTTCCTGGCATCACTGCTCTCCTGTAATTTTTAATTTCATAACTGGGGTTTCTGATCGTTTTTCATGAGGGTGAATTGCTCAGCTCTCTCCTCCACGTAATTTTAGATGGAAACTGGAAGACTAAGAAAAAACAGACAAAACAAAACCTAAACCCTGTATGCTCCATTTGCTGAATATATGGTTTTCTTCCCCCCGCGTGTGCGGGTGCCAGATGGCACTACGCTGGGCTGGATGATAATAAACATGAAAAATACAGTCAGTGCTCGAGCAGAGATAACTGTGGCTGAATGTACCGGGGCTGGGGCTGGTAGGGGGAAGGGGCAGAAGTTCCAGCTGTGAGAGAAAAGCAAAGTTCAGCCCCTCAAGGGAGGAGCTGCTCTTCTTCCCAGTGAGCCCCCATGGGCAGGGGGACGTGGGGCTGCCGGGAAAGGAGGCTGTCCCTGCTTATCCCAGCGCCCTGACAGAGGGGCAGATTTGGGGCCATCTCCCTCCCGGCAGAGCCGAGCCCATTAATCTGGGGTGATGGGAACTTGTTTGGGGCTGTGGGGCCTGACCGTGGGGTGCCTAACCCCCCTCAGGCTCTCCGCCCCTGGGGCTGCTGAGAAGGGGTGAGGTCCGGCTGGCAACATGGGCTGGGAATAGGGCTGCTGGGGCAGAGGGACAGGCCTGGGTCAAAGGGCGGTGGGATGACCTTGTGAGACCCTGTCCCCCATCCATGGCCTGGGCCCTGAGGACATCCTCCATCCCACCATCAAGTGGGAACTGCGGTGTCCACAGAGGACACCCCCAACTCTGCGTAGCCCCATGGGAACACCTCCACAGGAGGCATGAGGAGCAGCTGCTCCTCCTTGAAAGCTGCTGCATCCTCCTCCCTCACAACCTCTTTCTGGAACTACTTTAGCAGAGATCACGATGGGGATGCAGCCACCTACAGCATCAGGGCCTTTGCCCCCTGGCCATGGGCATTGCCGTTGTCCTCTGTGTAGGCATTGGCTGCACAACATTGCTTTTCCTCTGGGTTTCTGCATTCAAGTTAGCAAGCAAGAGGCCTGGAGGGTACCTGAAGCACGCCCAAGAGCTCCTAGCACATAGGTTTTGGGGAGTCCATTTGTCTAGTAGGTAAAGTGTTAAGGCAGTGAATTGATAGGGAAAAGAGTCTTGGGGACCTGCTAACAGATGCCTGGCGGGGAAGGGTGCTTACAGCACCTGTCATCGCTACTGAAACATCTGCACGAAGCAGGTAGCAGTCTGAGTTAGTGCTGTTACTCATTTGACCAAGAGGCCGATGTAGTAGGAAACTGGTTTTCTTTTAACCCAGTACTTATCCTTGGAAAACTCTCTTTGCTGAGGAGGAGGAAACTTCCAGACAGAAGATGAAATGGCATCTATGCCGTGATTTATTTGCCCCATTCAATACAACCTCTCTTTGCCTTTGTTTGTTGCTCTCATCTTTATCTTCTTATCAACACACTGCATTCTGAAAGGGGCAAACTTAAATTTAGGAAGCTAATCAAATTGTAGTGGATAATTATTTAGTCTTAAGAATTCCATCCTTTGTTTCCTTTGTAATTTACGTGACATTATTAGAGAATGCATTACCCCAGAAAAAGGGAAAGCGCCAGTTTAAGGAGCAGGAAAGAAACACAGAATTATTCTTGGTCCTGTAAAGAATGTAATTAAGAGTTTCTTAGCTTAGGTCTCTTAGCCCAGTGAGACTTTCTGCTCTGTTCCTGTGTGAACGCTAAACATCCTCCATGCTCAAGGGGGTGACCACTAAAATGTGTGACTGCTCCGTCTATAAGCTAGACAGCGAGGCTGGCTGTGGTATTATCCATCTCTGCAGCTGGCTGTAGTAAGGCTGTTGCTGGAGAAGAAGCTTTGGATTCAACAATTCCTGCGAGATGAGAGGTGGGGAGGTGGGAAAGGTAACTCCCAACACTTTAAGATACCGGTGGCACAGACCTTTGCTCCTCGAGCACAGGCTCCTGACATGAGGGTGGAAGAGAGAGGAGCTTCCTCTGTTCACCACATGGTGATCACAAATGTCACCTATGGACAAAAGAAAACAAAAAAGAACGATAAATGAAACGCGGGCAATGATTTAGTTGCTTGAAAATGCACGTTAATCATCCAGCAGCGCTCAGCTTTACTTGCAGGGAAAGTTCCTGTCTCATAGCAGGGCTAAATTTGGGACCCGCGCTGGGAAGCGGAGCTGGAGCCAGGGCTGGCAGCAATATTTAGGAGCGGCAACTGCATGAGTGTATTAAGAAACCAAGTATCCCTCCCAAAAAAAAATCCCCAAAAACCACCAAACTCCTAACGGACCCGTAAATACCCAGTTTAGCTGCCGGTTTAATCACCCGCGAAGACACTGCCTGACTCTTTTACAGCCCCGCGTATCTCAAGTTTTGGAAGCGGTTGTGAATAAATACTTCACTCCCTGCTCACACAGACGTTTCCTCGGCGTTAGAGTGCCTGAAGGAGACCCCACAGAAAATAAGTGACACGCAACTTAAATCATCGTCCGATTCAACTCTTAAAAACAGCAAGAAAGGCGACGCGTTCACCGAGAGGTTGCAAAAGGCGTGTAGCCTCAGCGGTACCGCAGTTATCAGGAGCGCAGGGAAAGGGGCTGAGGGATGTGAGCGGGCAGTGTGGCTGGGATCCCCAGTTGGGGGGGGGGGAGCTTTTTTCCTCCCCCTC
>NW_010539872.1:18297-20521 GCF_000687285.1 Phaethon lepturus
TTTTTTTTTTTTTTTTGTTTTGGATGACTCCGAAAGATGTCCCGGCAAAGCGAAATCTTTGCATAGGGCTGCTCGTGCATTCAGACTGTAGAGTTTTCCAAATGTGATGTTTTGCGATGATGACATTAGAGTAGCAACCAAGGGTCCGAGACAGCAACGCCTGCTGCAGCTGGGCTTCGCTTTGAAATGCCCAGGACAATGGGGGCCACTGTTCTCCACCGCTTCGCCTTTCCATTCCATTTGCATAGTCTGTTCTGCCTGATTGACCAGCTTGGGCTGTCCAAGGGACCAGCATTGTTCACAGATCACTTCAAGATGGCACAGATGACAAGATTCAGGTGAGAGATGAAGTGGGATGATTCTCAAATGCCATAAGGAAAAGCTACCCTGGGAACTTCTAGCGCAAGAGAAAGAGTTGTAGAATTGAAGCAGTTAAAGGACTTTTTTTTTTTAAGAAACTGATCGTATTTGGAAATACGCTGCCTTGACACACAAACCAGTAACAGGAGGTTTGTGTGCTTCCTTGTGGTGTCTTATTTGGTTGTGTTGGTTTTTGTGGGTTTGGGGTTTTTTTTCCACCCCAGACGTCACCTTCCCCCGGCTAGATGGGAGCCGTGCCACGGGAAACCTTTGCAAATCCCGGTTTCCTTACTAAAATCATAAGACGACAATAAATAAAGCTCATCATAGAGGCGAGTTTTGAAATTCCTTGGTGCCCGCTCCGTAACTAAGTGCCAGGATTAATTAGTTAATGTTCATAAAGCCCTTTCGACGTGAAAAAAAAAACCCTCCTCGAAGAGCTGTTAGCCGGGCGGGACTGCCGTGTTTCCCGGCGCCGGGCTGGGAGCGGGGGGAGGCTGGAGCACGCCTCGTTTTCCCTGGAGAAGTTGCAAACTCACTGCTGTCCCAGATTCCTGACGGAAATGTCATGGTTTGGGCTTTCCCCCCCCCCTTTTTTTTCCCCTCTCCACCCCCCCGCCAGGTACTCGAGTAAACACACACACGGCAGCGCCCCTAAAATGAATTTCATTTGACACAGATGTTTTGACTTCATCTCAAAAAGACAAAAATCTTTGTCATACAAGTATGTTTTCCCTGGAGGGGTTTCCAGCACAATTTGCTATAATTTCTTTACACCTAACGGAACTGATGGGATCTAAGCAGTAAAACATATTCCCACGATAGTTTCGCTCTCTCGCACTCTGTTACCCTCCTGGGGTTCAGATCACTCTCTAGCATAAATATTGCCAATAATTGTGCTAATATGGTGACTCTCAGAAGGAAGCAGAACTCTCTCCTCCCCGTATTAGCAGACCTAAAGCCATGCGACTTCTGTTTAATCTCTCGATGTATTCTCTCCTAGCTGCTCGTCTTTCCCCTGCAGCGACTAATACACTTAATTACACGATTTACAAGATTTACAAGAATTGGCAACAAGGTCCCGGGGGCGGCTAAAGCCCGGCGAGCTGGGCGTAAGGTGCGTTGCAACACGGGCACCTCGAAGGGGAGGTGCGTCGAGCAGGACTCGGTTCTTCAAAATTATCCCAAAATTCAGGCCCTTGTCCACCGTTTCACACACGGACACAGGGACACACACCCTCACATCTTGTGCTCCGGTCCCAGGTTGGTTTGGGGTTCCCCCACCCCTGGAGAAGGGGGTTAAAAGCTGCCGAGGAAACTTAAGTGGCTCTGGTGTTTGTTTAATTTCCCTCCAGTGTTGACTGATAATTCGAGAGACGCTTATCTCGGGGAATATAACGATTAATACAACCGCAGGTTTCCAGATAAGTGATTGTGATGGAGATTGTTGGCGAGAAAATAGACAATTATCCGCTGTTAGCTTTACATAAAGATCGCATTAACTTGAATTAGTTATCAGACAAAAGAACATCAGAAAGCTGCACCTTTCTGCCAAGGCAGCCCCTCGCCGGCGGTGGCAAACGCACCGCTGCCCCCCCCAGCACCTCGCAAGCCTGAAAGAGGCGGCGGGCGCGGGGCCCGTGGGGTGAGTGGGTGGGTGTCACGGCTCCGCCACGGCAGCGACACGCCACGCTCATGCGGAGGCAGGGCGGCTGAGAGGAGCGGGGAGGGACAGCCCCCGGGGCCGGGGGGGATCGCTTTAATATCAGCTGCCCGGCCGGGCCGCTTTCATTTCCATAGGGCGAAATTAACACGGACGTGGGGCAGGCGCTGGGGCGGGAGGCAGCGCGCCCGGGAAAGAAGC
>NW_010539873.1:0-18256 GCF_000687285.1 Phaethon lepturus
GGGCGGCCGACACCACCACCGCCTCTAACGCCGGGCACGCTGCCGAACTTGGGTTAAGGGCACAGAACAAGGAACCACCGTCGTCCCATCAACAGCAACATACTCCTATTAATTCCTTGTTTCTGTTTCACTAATCATGAGGGCCAGAGTGATAGGAGGCTCACTGGAGGATCTGATCTCAAAGTTGTCTTTTTAAACACAGATGATGATGATGATGGGCAGAAAGGCAAGAGAGGCGGGCTCCAGGCCAAGTGAGGTAAAAGCCAATGGAGTTTCACTGAATAACATATAGTGGCAGCAATTTTCAGCGATCTTGTTTTCTCCCAATAAATCCTTATTACATCTTCCTGAAAAAAAATTTTTTTAGAGAACTATTCTTCCATGGTTCCTCCAAATTCCCAGGAAATGTAGCCACTTAAACACAAACACTGTCTCAAACTGAAATTTGACAAATTTGTGTGTGTTTGGGTTTGTGGGGTTTTTTTTTTTTCCTTCAAAGCAAAAAGGGATGGGAGAGTTCTACCACTCTTGAAGCATCCCATTTCAATAGTTTCAGATGTAAGTATTTCCTCTTAAAAGAAGCTTTTTATTTCATTTATATTTAATGTCAAATCTTAGGTTAAAAGAAAGTCAAGACTAAAGTGAAAGTGTGATCCCAGCACTGCGGTTCCTCTTTCATGGAACATTTTGACAGTGGGGGTTTCCAAAACACACATTTCATCAGCTACAGAATGAGATTTCAAAGATCTCTCTGAAGTAGGGTTTTACATTTTCCATAGAACTGCACAGATCTTAAAAGCTAGGGAACTGATTTTCTTTTCACCTTTAATGAGAAAAGGTTTGTTAAAATGAATATAATTTTCTGACCATTTTCCACACATTATTTTTGTCTGCATCAATAACACTCTTCTTTTGCCCCCTTCTGCTGAAATTCTACATCCTAATTCTGTTAATAGCTTAAGGGCAGCTATACGACCTTTCCAAACATTTAGCCTTTCTGGTCTGCCTTTCTTCTCTAAAAACCCATTAGAAATGCTGAATTACAGGCTCAATCAAGTGATATGTAAATTTATGAAAACTGGATGGGTAGGAAATGTCATCACAAAAATATACTATAACCAACTGTTATCCAGATTTATTTTACAAGGGAAATAAATTCTTAATTGTCCTAAACATGAGACTATTTTATCATGGCGGAGCCCTGCATAAAAATCAAAACAAATGTGCTTAGGAAAAGGTACTCACATACAATAGTTTCTGATGTGCATCTTGTTCTAAATACTTTTCTGTACTCATTTTCTAATGCTCTTTCTAAGGGCAAAATTACCTATTTTCAAGTACAGTCAGGTTTTGTTCAGACAATCAGCAGCTTTAAGCAGATCCTACACCAGGCTACTTACTGCTGCTACTTCTCGCGTCCCCGCTGTCCTTTCGGCACAGGGGAACAGGTCTGGGGAATTGGTCCAACTCAAAAAAAAATTGTAATTTTTTTTTTTTTTTTTCCAAAGGCAAGTCTGTTTTCCCCATTCGGTTCACCACGTGGCTACAAAATCCACAATGCTGGCGTAACAGATGAGGTAGTGCACAGGTAGGCACAGAGGGGAGAAGACAAACCGCTTAACCTGCAACTGCTACTACTGAAACGCATGTCAAACTGCTCCCTTGTTTTGAGAAATACTTTATTGGAGAAGACAGTATTTATATGAATACAATAGTATTTTAACCCAGTGTTGCAAGTTCACAGCTTTAATATGTCAATGTATTATGCAGGACAAACTTCTAAAAATTAAGGCTTTCTAAAGACAAAATTCAATTCCAGTGATATGTGAAAAATGTGGAACAGAATTTATATGCTTATTTGGGGTCTTTTACAGGATATTCTCTTATATTTTTTCTCAAATTCTGCAAGAAACCACTATGTTTATGACAAGCTTTTCTTCACAAACTTTGCGTATTCTAATTGGCAGTGTGAGGAGCTGTAGGATGTAGAAAGCCACCAGCGTGCGCAATGAGCAGCGTCTGGTCAGGTAACTGCAGCAGCCACATAATAATTTCTGAATAACTACACCTTTGTTTAAATAATTACACTGTCATAACTCGCAGTTAAAGAAAATGCACTCTGGTTTATGTCAATGGACTAGTTACATGCACGTGATTAATCACTGTCTCTCAAATGCAAGAGAACTGGCTCGCTGCTAAGTGCAAAGTTACTTAAACGTTTTAACAGAAGCCCCTGACCATCGTTCAATCATACAGTTGAGAGCTTTGGCTTGCAGGACTAGATTCCCAAGCTGCTCTTAAGGATGCTTTGGTGACCAACTTAAAAAGCTGGAAATGGTGTTTATACATGCTGCTGACCTCCTTAATCCTTCAAGAAGGCATCTGCAGAGCCAAAACAATGCATGTTTTGGCCTTCCTGTGGTATTTTTTACTGTTTTACTGCCCATAAAATTAAAAGCCATAAAAAGTCTTTGATGTTTTCAAATGCTTTAGGAACGTGAAAGAAAAATAAACCTTGCGAGGATGAACATAGTTATATTTTTGGAGTACACATAAAATCAAATAAGATAGCATTCACAATATAGAGGCTTTTTAAATATTAGTGAAAGTTACCAAGTACGTGAAATGCAAACAACCGAAAGTCTGCTCGCTGTAGCCAGAGTCCTGATCTGTTCCCAGCACTTACGTGGCACAGGTGGACACTAAGGGTTTACTCGCGACTTCACTGCTGGACACAAAACACCTGGTTGAAATTACAGTCGCACGCACAACTACATCGAAGAACAGCGGTCCCTGTGCACCAGCATTATAGAGGGACCGCGCCTGCCCGCGGCCAGCCCCGCTGGGGGGACTGGCACCGGTAACACCTCCAGCAGGAAGGGTGGCCTGCCCGGAGAGGAGAGGTGCTGAGGTCAGTAGACAAAGACAAAGCAAGTCATACAGTCTCCAAGGATGAAGTAAAAATTTTATCCTGGGTTCACTTCTCGGAAATGTGGAGACAGTTTTAGGCTGTACCTGTGTCTCACCGCCACCTCCACAAAAGCTCTCCTAACAAAGGACAATTTCCCGAGTGTCCTACGAAGCTATGTAAGTATCCAGATGGAACAGGAATTAGCAACTGATTTCGTGAAATAGAAAAGTTGCTTTGAAGGAAGGGAACATTACTGACAGAATAGTTGACAAGCGTTGTTCTTTATCGAAATCTATGTCGTTTCAAAAAAGGCAAAGGTTTTTTTCCTAAAAAGCATCCTGCACTGAAAACTAATTACAAACCACGGGTATTGCGCGTGCGTTTCACAACCAGTGAAAGGCTAATCTCGAACAGCTAACTGCAAATGGCTCGGCTTGTACAGGTAAAACTCACCAGTCGCTCGCACACCCGCTGCGGGCAGGTTACACAAGCCTGTCCCAGTGCCGCTGACCGGCGAGGGCAGAGTGGCACGCGGGCGCGCCGCACGCCTGCCTCTGCGACTCCGCGCGCATCCCTCTGCGCCAAAATGCATTTTTGGTATAGGATACCTATTTAGTTGTTGGATACATTAATTCCCACTCATCAAACTGTATCACAGAGGACATTTTGTGTACCTCTACCTCTAATTCTAAGCATAATTTTTGACTCTCGTTCTTTCATTTTTTTTTAATTAGTCAAACCCATGGTTACTAGCGGGTCTATCGCAACAAAAAAGAAAACACAAAACCCCACCCATTGCTGCCAGCTACACACGGTGCAAACCAGGATGTAAACGCAGTGCTAAAGAGCTTTCATGATAAAACACTCAACGTACAGCTTGTTTTAAATCATTGGCTATATTCAAACTGATTGTTTTTGAGACAGTTTTCTTTATTTAAATGAAAACCTCCCGTTAGGTTTGGTTATGCTGAGATCTCCATCAAGGACACGCTAAATGCCAACTGATTATTCTAACACGCTGAAGAATAACAATATATTAATTGTTAACAGCAGGAGGAGAAACTGGATGCATTTGTCCTATTATAATGAACAAAACTGGATCATATCCAAAAGACCAAACATTTTGGCCCTTGGCAACTATTGTAACTGTTTTTTTAATCAAGCTTTTTTTAATGTTATGAATCTGCAATATTTAAAAACTGTGGAGTAGCACATTATTGCTTGAAACTCTCAGGTTTGTTTTAACAGTGAGACCTTATAATCATAATGCCTAATGAGTACTAATAAAGTGCTTTTTAGTCCTTATACAAACTCTACCAACCACTGACCTATTTTCAAAGTGTAGCCAATTCGACTTATACTTAAAACGTAAAATCCTCCACTCAGAGGCCAAAAAATATGATTTTCTATTAAAATGCTATTTTCCAAAAAGAAAAAATTGCCCAAAAAGTAAATGTAATGAAGCTGCATTCAGAGCGCAGTTCATTAAAAGTGCATCTAGCAGCATGCATTGTTCAAAAAAGAAAATAAATCTGAATTTGCACAAAGAATTGGCTGATACTAGCTTTTCAAATAATAGGTTTTCTCTCTTTGGAAAGAAGGACTGTTTACCTGTAGTCTCTGAACAGTCAATACTGCTTGTAGTAGAGCAAGTGAAACATAATTTACACTTCTCTTGCATCTTTCTTTGCTTTTTTGTCCATAATGATGCCCCACCTTACTGCAGCCTCATTTAGTGTTTGCAATGAATTTAAAGTTATTTGCTTCAACATTTCAGCACTGATGTATATAAAATTATTTATAATGTTACTGTACTTTATTTTAAAATAAAAATTCTAGTAATTACTGATGGATAGTGTCAATTTGATTTGAAATTTAGGTAAGACTCCATGTAGTTCACTAGTGATATCTATTATTTCTGTTGAGTATTTTTTAGAAGTATCTGGATGAACATTTTGCTCTTAATTTCCCATTCAAGCATGGTCTTCATTTAGGCTATTTACTTGAAATCTGCATGAAGCCTTGCAATGTTATGCTGATATTTGTGCATTTTTTTTAAGCTCTTTGTGGGAAAAATGCCCATTTTGCTGCTGTAAGGGAACAGAACAGAGGCATAGACCTGTCAGTTTATATCAACAAGTTCTGAACACCATTTCTTATATGCATGGTAGTAAACCGCATTTAATATAATCCAAGTGTAATTTTTAAAAGACTTTCCTCCCAAATCAGTCCACAAACTTCCCTTGTCACTCACTCTCCTCCATTAGGAGGACATCAGGCAAAGAAATAGGGCTGATGTATTTCCTGTGAGAGAGCTCTGTTCTGAGCAAATATGTAATGAAAATGTGACATTCATTCTCCAGCGCTGGGGTACACCTTCTTTCTATGATGTAGGATTAACTTTCACGGCCATATACAGTCTCTAGCAGATTCTTGACCAATGGACGTCAGGAACAACTGTGCTCTGTCCCTGTCAACTACCTCTTTCTTCTTTTTACACTAGAGGAATACTTTTATATTTTCCACCTTGCAGAAAATGGCTGACCCATCAGAGTATTTTTACCATATCTGCAACAGAGAGGAGATGTCACATGCAAAAATACTGCTTCTTAACACATTTGTATTCTGTAAACAGCCATGGATATTGTTTGGCAAAGCAAGTATTTGTATCTTCATATTCTATGAAACAAATATTATTTCAGGGAACTACAGAGGTTTCTGTGCAGCCTGTTGTGCTACACAACAGTTAAAATTAAACCGAACTTTTTCTGTACTGTTATTACACTTTTTGCCCATGTGAGATATGAATAAAGTAGAAGGGTAATGAATAAAGTCAGAATCGATGGTTTGAGCAGATTTTCTACCATCTATCAATAACAGTTCATTTAAAAAAACAGGATCAAAAGAAAATGACTGTTTATTGAGGAAAGAATCCTTATCCAGGACTGACCGTGGATGGAGCCTGAGAGCAGAACACGGTTCTCTTGGTCAACTTACCCTCACACAGCATCAACACGGTTGTGCTTAGCATGTGCCCCCAGAACTAATCCTTTAATGAGCTGGTGTTAATTACCAATAAACCTCTAAATACGCCAGCCATATCATCACTTGTGGAAAAGATAAATAAAGCCTGAAATACCACCTATATGATACCATAATAAAACCTGCCCAAGAGAAATGAGGTTGGAACAGCTTCATGACACCTCCTTCTTAATGCATGTCAACACCAGCAATGTGGACTTGGACTCAGAAGTGAGGGGATGACAGACATTTTTAACCTCCTCAGAAGGGTCATTCATCCTCCTCTTTACTAGTATTTAGGACACCCAACTTGGTGCAGCAAATACCCACTATACACACGAATTTGGATTACAAAATATGAAAACAATTCTGGCTTCCCAGAAGCAAAAATAAAATTTAAGATGTTGGGCAAAGCGAGCAGCTATTTCAGAGTCTGTAGTTTACAGGATGAAGTCTCACTATATAAGGAAATTTAAGCAGTCGGTAATTGACCATCACGTAGTGCACAGATTCATGTTAATCTTGACCTTATAAATAAATCTGTTGAACTGTCTGTCCATACACGGCCTTCCTACTAGTTGCATTAGTTGTCTTCACCTAGCAACTTTTGATCTTACATGTTTGTCCAGTGTTCATTAGTTGTGATTCCCTTATGGTCATGTACTTGGTTGCTCTAAAGACTTCCTCTGGTGCCACAGATCTTGTTCAATGTTTTCTTCTACAGATGCAGGTGTGAAATGTGATTCTTCCCCCAACCTCCAAAAAATATAATGAGAAGGGAAAAAAAAAAGTTGCACTTCAGAACGGAAAATAACACACCTGAGTCAATTAAACCAAAGAAAACTCCGTAGGGGCAGTGCGAGACAGTGGGTTATTGCAAAATTGAAAGATCTGAGGCTCACTGGCCAGAGAAACTTCCCTAGTTTGTTTTCTTTCAGAAACACACAGAATAGTCAAATATGTTCCCCAAACCTCACATCCTGCTCTGCCGACTAGCAATAAAACAAGTATTGAGCTCTCAACTCCTCTGTGCATTGGCGCTGCTTTTTTCTAAATCACACCATCAGCTAAAGCATGGCCAGCATTTATGCACTTAAGATGGTACAGTCAAGCATCAGACAAAAACCCTCAGGTATCTTACAGTTAGAGGTTCAAGCTAGAAACATACAGGCACTTCTAAAAGGATGCAGCAGATAACACCACAGGGAAAAACAAAAGTTTTAAAAACTGGCTGGAAAGAAGTCAATACTTTCAATACTATATCTCACCTACCTTGCACATGGACGAGTCACTGACCCTTTGAATCATAGAATGGAATCATAGAATCTTTGGGCTGGAAGGGACCTTTAAAGGTCATCTAGTCCAACCTCCCTGCAACAAGCAGGGACACCTTCAACTAGATCAGGTTGCTCAGAGCCTGACCTGGAATGTTTCCAGGGATGGGGCATCTACCACCTCTCTGGGCAACCTGTGCCAGTGTTCTACCATCCTCAGTGTGAGATGTTTCTTCCTTATATGTAGTTGAAATCCACCCTATTTTAGTTTAAAACCATGACCCCTTGTCTTATTGCAACAGGCCCTGCTAAAAAGTCTGTCCCCACCTTCCTGTTAAGCCCCCTTTAATTACTGGAAAGCTGCTAGAAGGTCTCTGCAGAGCCTTCTCTTCTCCAGGCTGAACAACCCCAACTCTCTCAGCCTGTCCTCATAGAAGAGGTGTTCCATCCGTTTGGCCATTTTTGTGGCCCTCTTCTGGACCCTCTCCAACAGGTCCATGTCTTTCCTGTGCTGAGGGCTCCAGAGCTGGACGCAGGACTCCAGGTGGGGTCTCACTGAGCAGAATCACCTCCCTTGACCTGCTGGCCACGCTGCTTTTGATGCAGCCCAGGATGTGGTTGGCCTCCTTGGCCGTGGGCGCACATTGCCGGCGCCATGTCCAGCTTTTCATCCACCAGTGCCCCCAAGTCCTTCTCAGCAGAGCTGCTCTCAATCCCTTCATCCCCTGCACTGATACCAGGCGTTGCCCTGACCCAGGTGCAGGACCCTGCACTTGGCCTTGTTGGACCTCGTGAGGAACATTTGAAGTGTTGCTTTACCCTGAAGCTTGCTATTGATGCTCTAAGCAATTCACAGGCTAGAGGGCAGGTTTGGGGAGAAGGAAGGTTATAACCTCTTATCAAGGAATATAAGAACCAGAAAAATTACTCTTGGTCTTTTGGGGAAGGGAGCCAGCTGGTCTCAAGAGCTTTTTCCTCTGAGGGACAAAAAAACCCACAACATTGAGATACCAGAAGCATAGTCAGCAAATTTTCTTCTCATTGGCAGAATTGTATTGGAAGTAGCATCCTGAAAGTAGGAGGAAAATCACAAGAGATGAGAAGAGAGTTAGAAAGTTTCATTACATTAATTTTTCTGTGAAAATACCATATAGCAAAATCACTAAGGAACAAGTAATTTTGCTATAATGAATAAGATGTACGAAGTTCAAAAGGCTTTGAGGTAACAGAGAATATCCATCAGTTCACAATATATGCAGCTCTTTAAATTGCTGAGCAAGTTAGTTCAGCAGATGTCTTCTGTTATTAAGGCACAAGTACATATTGTACAAACCCCAGATAGTCAAGTTATATTACTGATTTTTATACGGGTGATAAAACCCAATACTTAAAAACTTATTTTTATTACTGCTTTAGCATAGTTCTTATTGGATCTTAACCCCAGGCAACAAAAAAAAAGGGAAAAAAAATCAGCAACCTTTTCCCTCAAAATTAACACTGCTTCCCTGATCCAGATGTTGTTACCCAAATATCAATATTCTTTTTCTACATTACTGTTGCTCTGTGCTATTACAGTGTTTATGAAGGCCCTTTTTTGGGGAAATAAGAAGAGACAGGCAGTATTTTTTCTGCTAACAAGATACAAACAAATAAGACAAAGAACTCTGCTACTCCAAGGATGTACTGTACTTCGCTATGTGGTAACTTTATTAGTAATAATTATGAGAGTAAGTTACACACAAAAATCATTAAAGAGAGATTAAAGGCTTATACTAAACCTATAAAAGCTATGACCTAAAGGCTAACCTTCAGATATTAAAAAAGCTTCCGAAAGGCAGGCAAGAACATGCTATATATGGGGGGATAATCACTTCATAAACTTTAGGTAGATGTCTGAAGAACCGTATCATTCTTGTTTTGTTTCATTACAATAGGAATTAGAAATACAAACCCCAGGTAGTCAAGTTATATTACTGATTCTTATATGGGTGATAAAACCCAGTGTTTAAAAACTTATTTTTATTCCTGCTTTAGCATAGTAAAGCATATGTAAATATATATCTCTCTATATATAATATATATAAATGTATATATAAAATGCCTTATAAGTGCTTCATTTTCATTAATATTTTGCTAACACTGTTGCTTTTCTTAACAGAACGATGGTGTTCTTCCCAGACATTCTTCACAGAAAGCCTATTGCACTTTGCGTCCATTCATTTTGCAATTTGGTTCAGAAAAGAAACGAAGAGAAATCGTAGGTTTTAGACTTGATAGACTTCAGTAGAACACCTTCCTTTGAAACTGCTCTTCAGCCCATGCCTCTTCTGTAGACGAAACAGGTACAAATGCTTGCGCATACAAACAGCAATATTTGTACAGTCAAAATAAAACCTCAGCCTCTCTTCTTAGTGAATTACGACTTTGCTAATTCAACCAACTGGGCTATGGGTTTCTATGCTAATGGGCTTTTTCTGCTTTGGAAGACACAGAAAGAATGTTTCCGTCATTGCAAATGTATACTTTGAGAAACCCCAGAACACCCAGCCCGAATGCTGTCTGACTTTATGTCCTCACCCGGTAACCAGACTTGAAGAGTTCCGCACGTGGCCCGCATGCCCAAAACACCCCTGTGAGCCGAGCAGCAAAGCCTCGCTCCTCCTGCTACGGACGGACTGACAGGTTCCCACCTGCATGAAGGAGGTCAGGCAGCGCGTGAAGAGAACTGCTTGAAGGCAGCGTCCGAACGGTAAGCAGCACGACGTACCGTCGGGCACTCACCGACGCTGCCCTACTTTTCCCTCTGCCCTCTGAAACAGGCACTTACTGAAGGAGAAGAGCGTAAACATCCAACACTTGCTGTCCCTTCACAGTTAACTCATGGGAGAGGAGAGTGACTTCAAGCCTTAAAAGACAGGTTGCTATTATTTTTCTACATTCTATTTCAAAATCCCACAATAAACCAATCAGAATAATTTAATAGAACATCAACAAAGAAAGACGCTTTCGTTAAAACACCATAGTCTTCTGCGGTCACAACTTATCCCTCCATCCTTATTACTCATGATCGTTATCTCATACTACCCACAGAACCACGTAACTTTGTGCTTGATACAAAACAACAGGATAATTGTGTTCTTAACTAATCCTACAAAAGTACAAAACTGTGATCCTGTATTGCAACTAGTATAAAAAGGGTAAGGAGGAAAACACCAAAAAAAGCAGCCATGATTGTTTTTACCCTGGTGTAATACTAGAAATGGTTTTATTTCATATAACACACACAATCTAGTTATTGTCTTTCTTTTTCTTTCCTTTTATTTTTATTTTTTTAAAATCAGATTACATCTAAAGTTATTTCTATTGCAGGAGCACATGGTATCCTGGAAACTGCAACTTCTAAAATACTCCAAAATTTTGTTTGAGACATATTTTTTGCTCAATAGACATCCTTTTCACATAGAAGATGCTTAACCACATTGTTTTATCTGTTCTAAGCTTTCTAAAAATATTAGAGGATTTTGAAAAATTACTCTGAGTTTTGAACACACTCAAAACAGGTTTGTGTGTTTGTTTCCAAAGAATAAGTTATAAGGGAGGATGGGGAGACATGTTTTTTATTTAGATTTGTGTTTTGTTATTTTTGTCTTTAAGAAAGTGGAGTCTTTGTTAAAAAAATATATGGTAACTAAAAATACCTTATAACTGCTTCATTTGCATTAATATTTTGCTAACACTGTTATTTTTCTTAATAGAACGATGGTGTTCTTCCCAGACGTTCTTCACAGAAAGCCTGTTGTACTTTGCAACCATTCATTTTGCAATTTGGTTCAGAAAAGAGGAGGTAAGCTACAGGAAATCAAAATTTCAAATACTACAGCGTTCTATATAGTACATCAACAACGCAAAAAATAAGGTCAGTATAGAAGAAGGGCATCAGATTTAACCCTGTTTTCCACTGTAAATAATTAGAAGGATACAGCTGAAATTCCTATAAATCTTTTAGGTATTCATAGAACATCCATTGTTATGGTATGAAAATTCAAGTCCAGCAGCAAATTTCCGATATTCAAAATAATAGAAATATCACATTAAACTTATCAAGCTTTCAAGCAAAATGTGCAATGCGTAGCTGTAAGAAAATTACAGCACTGACTGAGTTCAAATCTGCTGTTTCCTCCATCCAAATCCAAATAAATAATGTAAATGTGACAAAACTAGAGACTGAGAGGAAATGCAGATTACATTACAGTAAAATAAGTTTAAGGGTAGGCTTAATACTTTTTACTGGCAGTGATTCTGACTTCATTAGACAGTTTCTTATTACTTTTAAAATCTGTAGTTCAAAATCAGGCAAACGAAAATATAAGGGGTAAATAGAGTAAAATGAGTCCCAGTGATACGATTGTTGCCTCAGAAGCAATGATTTGTCTGTAACTACCAAAAAAACCCAAGCAGTCTTCTACAGAAGAAAAAAAATAATTTGAAATTATAGAATTCTTATTTTCGCCAATTACTTCATCAAAAAACATACCAATTATACACAGAGAGACAGAGAGGCTGAAGACTATGTGTTCCTTTCTAAAAAAAAATTCTTTTAAAGCACATCACCCATGAATTAATGAAAACAAAGCGACGCTCAACAATCCTGAACAAAGCTGATGAGGAAGTACATGCCAAAACCATAACAAGCCTAGGGTTACCTCCGAGACTGGCTTCTACACGTAAGATATTTTGGGAAGGGAAGAAAATGTTTAAAAAAAATAAAAATTAAAAAAAAGAGAGAGAGAAATATTGATTACATATGTGGAGATTATTTTCAATATCTCTCAATGAAAACAATAAAGATCAATACTATCTACACCTCTAATGGCAACAGCACATGACTATTCTGACAGGGTGAGATCTGAAACACGCTGACTTTTCCCTCCGATTAGAGTTAACCAGCAATTCCCCAGACACGCTGGTGACAGAGCACTGTGTTTACATTTTAGGTAGTGACCACGATAAGTCAACAAACATTAATGACCATCTCTTTCCAGGCTAAACAAACCATTTTTGTAACGGTTTTTGTTTCTCCAAAAGTTTCCAGAAGACAGTAATTGTAAGTGTATGATTTTAATCTCATCTTGTGGAATTTGTGCTGAAGTTCACTTTGTACATCCAGCCAAACTAAAGATTTTCCTGCCCAGTGACCTGAAAACATTCGATTCTCCCAAAAATGTTAACATCTTCCTCTGTAGACCAGAGCATAGGCCACCAAAATGAAACAGCTGAAGACTTCCTAATAAGAAATACAGGCTTACACATATTATTTCATATAAAATATGAAGTAAATAATAAATTCTCCATATTACAGTTGTTTCTTCCCAAGTACAATTTAAGCATGGGTGGTTTGTTTTTCTTGCCTTTCATGTTTTTCCTTTCCTTAGTTCTTTGTCATGCTTGAAACAGCTTTTCTGGCTTTTTAAACACCTTGTCGTTTTCAAAACTTGTAGGAATATGAGAGTACTGCACTGCCTCAGAAAGGGTCCAACGAGCTCAGACTGTGGCTTCCAACAGTGGCCAAAAGCAAATGCCCAGGCAGTAACATAGGTGGTCCCCAGACATACCTCACCTTTTTCCCAGCCTCCAGACACTTGACAAAATCACTGAGCCACATGTGGTGGTGGCTTCTGTGTATGGTATTATGTCCGTCTCCTAAAATACCTCTGCAATTCTGTACATTTTTTCACTCACCATCCCAAATAAGTGTATAACATCAACAAACCTCGCCACTTAGATGCTCTCGAATGAAATATGTGTTCACCTGAACAAGCAGTTCTAATGTCACTTTAATCAAATTTTGTAACATCAGCTACAATAAAATAATGATAATAAAAAATGAAGAAGCAGCCTCTTTACAAAGTGGGGGAGGGTTTCCTAGTTTTCAGTGAAAACTCTCCAAAGTGGAATGCAGATATGAGTCTCCAACTTGTGAGGTTCCTACAAGTTTCAGGATGAAAAGGTAGCGCAGACACTAGTAATGAAAGAATGCCTAGGAAAAAAGGGCAAGAAACACTCAGCCTTAATCTGTTTTGCCTTGCAGCCATTCCACCCGCTGGCACCAGGCACACCTGCGGTTCTGTTCTAGCGCTGTCCTTTCTGAATCGGGTCCACCCAGAGAGAGGAGTACAGGAAGATGCAGATGGCATAAAGCAGAAAACAAGTCCACAAGAAATAAACCTTAATTATTTTCTTTGCTTATAGAACAAGCTGTTTTAAATTCCAGATCTAATTGAACATCACTATATTAGGAAAAAAAGATGTTCATATGCTAGTCTATAAAGCAGCCAAATATAATAGCAATAGTTTAGTAATCGATGAATTTTGTGTGCAAGAGTGTGAGAAAGGTACATAATAGAGCTTAGAAAGCACCTTTTTATTCTTCTCTAAGAAAACGTGTCACAAAGGGAAAACTCCAGTGTGTTGTGAAGAAGAATGGTCTCTCCGTTGCTATTCTCCCATATACAGAGACTTCATTGACTGGGTATTAGATGTTGAGAGAGGGGAAGATCTGTGTCTACACCAAGCTCTGCCCAAAACTACATGTACCCAGGGTCAGATGGATGATTTGGAGAATGCAATCTGGCAGTCTCCATCAGCAAGTTAAACAAAGCATCCAGTGGCATGCCTGGCGGTAGCGAAGCTCATCTATGACAGCCTTTCCAAGCCAGATGATCTTCACCTTCCCAGTGAGGTCTGGAGGAGCTCTGTATTTCCAGTGGAGACAGAAGGACTCCAAGCAAATGTCCTGCAACACATGGGAATCAGGAAGGAGTAGGACTGCCTGGGGGTGTCAGATGGCAGAAACCTGTATTCATGTCTGGAAGGTTTCTTTCAGCTCTTCTATCTTAATATTGCAAGGCTCTCAAAGCATTGTTTTAAAAGTAAAATAAACAAGTTAACTTTTGTAAAAATCTGAAAATTACTACAAAGAACATCATCTTCAAATTTGTATCAACCCCATGGGACATTTCGTGTTTTCAATTGTTGGTAAGCCTTCAACTGACCTTTTCCTTTTCGAGATCTTATGTACAACACGTACAGCGGCTCATTCTGCAAGAAATTAAATATTATGTCATTGGCACAGCTCAGGAAAACAAAGTTAATTAGGCAGTTGTGTTACTGCTTGCAGGACTGCCTCCTGAACCTCCCCATATGCTACTGAATACATAGCGTACTACAGCTGCAGCAGGTGTATGTGCCCATAAATATGCAGAAAGTGTTAGAGAAACAACAAGTAAAAGCCAAATCCCCAGCTGGGATTCCGTAGCTTAGCTCTTAAATTCGTGGGAATCTCCCTGATTTCAAAGAGCTGATAGTTCATTAAACTAAGGGTCCTTAAAGGTTAGCACCCCGAAGGAAGGCAACAGAAAATGCGAGAACAGATATAAAGGGGCAGGAAGCAACCGTGTGGTAAGAGGGGACAAGAATCACAAAGTGAAAGGCTGTGAACAATATCTGATCAGACGTTATATGTTCATATCAACAGCTCTTTGAACTAAGGAAAGTAAAAACCAGTGCAGGCTTTGGGGTGAAGGGGAGGAGGCTCCTGCTGGGCAGGTACCCGCACACCAGCTGAACGTCAGGAGATTTGTCTACTCGATACAGAGACGGAATTTGTCACCTCATCCCCCTGTTGGCAAATGTTCGGAGCAAGACGCGCAGCCGCTACCATGGAAGGCAGAAATGACTTAAAGCTCTCGAGATCAACAGCTCAGTACTCGTATGATATTTACAGGGGAGTGCTGCCAAGACATTGACCTCCAACAAAGCCGAGAGTGTGTGAATCAGTGATGTTCAGCATAATCCCCTCGTAAAATCTGATGGTGAGTCACCAGGCACAAATAGCTTCCTGCTCGTTTTGCAAACAAGGAGGAGGCAGGAAAGGGGTGAATGAATGAATAAATGGTTTGATATTTCTTTTCTCAAATGCTAGCTCTGAGGAGGATACAGGAGGAGGGAAGGCAGGAGTGGTACAAGCACAGTGGTTGCGCATGGATATCACATATGGAAAAGGGTAAAGGAAAGGGTCTGAGAGAAAAGAAACAAACCTAAAGACACGGCTCCAGGATGGAAGAATAATGCCTTCTTAAGATAGATGGATTCTCAGACATATTTTCAGCTTAAGCATTGCTCACCATTCTTAGGACTGAACAAGTAATGTCTGTCTTCTCCATTGTAGACCTTTTACAATCCTTCTTCCCTAAAAGATAACTACTCTCTAAAGTGTAACTCTGTAGCGAGCACTGAAAAAGCATCTGTTGTCTTCAATTATTACAACTATTCTGTGTTTCCAGATAGAAGTATTTAAATAACCCTGCAAATCATAAAGAGCTTTATGAAGTTATGGCTGGACAGACAACTCCAGTAGTACATACACATATATCAACAATAAAATATAAAAACGTCATCTGTGTTTCCTAAAGACAAAGAATCAGAGAGGTCTATAAAATACTTTAAACTTTGATTTTAAGATGGGAAAAGGACCTACCGGGTATTCACGTACAAAGCCACCTTCAATACTACGTGAGAAAGTGAGTATTTTAAATTATTACTTTTCCCTATGAATTATTAAAAGGCAAAATTTTCCTTACAATTTGTGCCAGGCAGGGAGCTGTAGCTGTACAGTTTTCTCTGAAACCTGCTAACACCTCACAGGTAACTTACCTATTTTTCAGTTCATTTTTTGGCTAGAGATAGGTAAATTAAATCAGGACATGTCACATCCTTGGAGTCACCTGTTTATACCAAGAAACTGTCAGGAAGAGATCTGCTTTCAAAGACAGCAATGTCAGCAGATGCCATTTGGTTATGGTACCAGACTTACTTTCACCAGGAAGATGATCCATTCCTTGCTTCAACATACCATTTCTGCAAGGTCTTGAGAAAGTCCCTTAACTGCTTCATACTCCACCTTTGAAAAGGATTCGTGTGTGTGAGAGCCTATGAGGGTATAGGAATTATATCAAGAACCCCCTTTAATCACATTGCGCCTGGATTCGGACTCATCAAATCTCCTTAAAAGGGATTCCCATTTTTTAAACATGTATTTTACCTTCTGAAAAAGGTGGAAATTTAAATTAATATTTTTAAAAGTTTATTATCACTTCCTGCTGTAAGCGTGTTGATCAATTCTGAAGCACTTAAAATGCTTTGTCATGTAGCCAAATAATATGAAAAATGAGATATCATTTATATAATTTTCCTTTTTGAATTGTCAAAATGCAACTTTTCTCTGGTTTGTCATTTTCTGGGAATGGATAGTTTCACTAATCACAGATATGTACAGAAAGCTCATTTGGCTATTTAGAATTCCCTTGTGGTCCATAAAAGGCAATTAAAATAAAACTTCATGTTAAGATGTCTTTATCTCATCAGATGCATGGATGATTCATTTCTGCTTTATTGCTTTGATGTCCAACTGGAATAAACCAGGTTTAGGATAGCAGAAAGAACTAAAGGAAACGAACCAAAAGGGATGAGCAAAAGAGTGAGGGGACCCAACACTTTCATCTCAGAAATACAGAAGTCTCTTAGAGCTGCAGGAAGCCTTCACATATCAAATCACCTTTAACTTTCCATGTTTTTGTCAGAAAGCCACAGGGAGGAGACCTCAGCTCCAGGGACAGAAAGCCAAGAAAACGTAAAGCTGCTCTGCTCCATTCCGGTGCAGGAACTTATGGTGCCTCCAGGTGCCTTTGCATAACCATGGCGATTTATGCTGGAGGAGCTGAAGTCACAGTTAAGAATTCAAAGACTAAAATTAAGAGTAAAAATACTTATTTTGCAATCAAAACCCCTTTGAGTTTGGGGAAAATAGTTTATTTGGTGAATCTGTGTCTCTGCCCACCAAGGCAGAGAGGTACTCCAAGGCATATATATTCCTCAAGATTTGTGCCAGTGTAAGTGATGTGACAATCCAGAAATTTATTTTTTGTAATACTTGTAAAAAAAAAAAAAAAAAACAATCAGCTTCTGAGTCTCAATGGAAAATAAAAACCCAGAGGTTTTTCTCATTTGCAAAAAATCCCACATAGCGTATTTGTTGCTACATCATCTGACGAGCATTTTTATTATTACTTTGTACTCAGCTATTTGTAAAGTAGCAATTAAACATACTGAATCATTTTTAACTCATTCTTGAAAACATCTAGGGCCATCAATAATGTTTAATGTACAGTTATCAGCAGTACACAAGACGGGGGTTCAGCCTTACAACCACAGCATAACAGATGGGGCTTTCTGTATTTTTACTGTTTCATGCTGCATTTTATACCTATTTTATTTTTAATCATCTTGCTTTGTAGAAAGCTTTTCTTTTGTCGCTGTCTATTCCCCCCCCCCATTTTCTGTAATGTGTAATACATTATAATTCTTTCTGCACAGATTTATGCCAGTAGACTTGTCTCCATGCGGCAATATGAGAATATTAGTAATAGGATAAGAATCTAAATTTGTCAGAAGTTTTCTAATTACTCTGACGGGCATAAATCACCAAAACTTATTCTTTGAACCTCTAACCATTCAATAATGAGACACTGTCAATATCCCATGCAACAGAAATTATTTTTTCTATAGAAGTTACAGCCTGAAGTCAGAAAGCAGGATTTCCCTTTATAAAAGATCTATAAATTATGTTGCACTTCCTGAAAAATCTTCAGTGGTGAATCTCATGCAGGAATGAGGAACAAATATGAATTAACTTCCTTGAAATCCCCTTACCAACTGGTGGCAGAGGTAGGGATGCAGAGAACTTTTTCTCTAACTCTGGTGGCAGTCACGTGGACTACACCAACCTGTGTTTTAAATTCTAACGTACTTGTACTTTCCTGCCACAGTACATGTTACTGATGCACGGAGTAACCACAAAAATAATTAAAGGACATTGTCACAACACAGTGTGCAGCTTATGTACAAAACACAGAACCCCTCAGGATTACTATGATTAACTGTCACTGTACCGCTGCAGGAGGTGGAGAGGCTGAGGAGCACCAGGGAGTGCGAG
>NW_010539874.1:0-9218 GCF_000687285.1 Phaethon lepturus
GGACCCCGGCTCTTGCAGCTGCGTGCCGACCCGGCGGCCGCAGGCGAGCTGGCTTACCTGTCCGGCCTCCTCCTGCGCTTGCTTTGGTTTTATCTATGCAGACTGCAAGGCAGCTGCGTCTCTTGCCGAGTGTTTGAACCCCCGTAGCTAAGGGGGTTCCTCGCTTCGGTTTAGACGGTGACAGACGTCCTGGGGTTTACAGAGATTTTGAAGCACACCCCCAATACCTGTTCCACTGTGCCAGGAGAGGAAAGACGACTAAGGAATCATACCGTGTCTTTGCCTTTATGTATATGGTCATAGCAGGCTTATACTCTACCAAGAAGTTAAAAACCTGTAAGAGTTGTTAAGGAAAATAAGAAATTCAGTGACAAAAATCTTTGCAATCAGCAATGGAAATTCCTGAAGTTTCCTCTGAAGTATATAGATGATTATCAAACCCTCAAACTTTAGAGTATCAAGAAATAAAGACTATTACTGTATATATTCATACGTATGCTACGATAGTGATTTTTGTTAGCATTTTCAAGCTGCTTGTGTCAGAATGTGTACACAGCAAGGCAGTGCAGAGATGCCCGAGCTACAGGCAACTGACTGTCAGACAGCAAGAAAGTTAGCAGGGAAATCCAGCCTGTACAGAGCTTTGGCCTCGTCACTCAGATTGTTCCCAGTACCTGAATTTGCTTGTTCAAGTAGACTTTGAATATTATCAGACTGAGTATTAGCCACCATGCTGCTGAAGAAGCACCAGCAACAGGTTAACCTGCTCACTTCTCCACCGAGGAAAGGAGAACCACCATTGTCACAAACAGTCACATCGAGGGTCTGCTCTGGATTTTCCCAAGCAGACTGGACTGGCAGATTATAGCTGAGCTCCCACTACGTCTTCTGGGATGCCTTACATGATTTCTTGTTTACATGAGTGTAAATAAAATACTGGAAATTAATTTTATAAGCCATTGTAATCATTGATGGAAGCACTAAGCCCATTCACTCAAATAAAAATTCTGGAGCTTACAGTCAAGAAAATATATTGAGTTGATTTATGCCCCTGGGTCAGGGAGGCTGTGCAGAGCCTTGGGAATCATCTTTCTCTGCAGTGCCAGAACGGTGGTTGGGGGGGTCAGCAGGGAAGGTGAGCTGGGAGCAGAGCGTGAAAACTGCTTCATCGCCAGCGGGGAGTTGGGACACAGAGCAGGAAGAGCTCTGGGCCCCGACCACAGTCTGAGCTCTCTTTGGAGTGTGTTTGGAGACTGAATTTCTGAAGTCTGACCCAATATACAGCAGGAGGGAGCAGAAAACCCTCGCAGCCTGCTCAGCCTGGTAGGACCTCAGCAGATGCCAACCTCGGAGCGCCTTCCAGAAGCATCCGCCTTTCAGGGCAAGTCTGGGGAGCAAAGCTGGACACCGAGTAAACATTTTATTTTGTGTGTCATAGCTGCTATCCGAAGATAGCTCCGAGACTGGAGCGTTAAGAAGCAGTTTGGCCTCTTGGCAGGTGGAACGATGGTGCAGTGACAGCCGCTGCTGCCCACCCCGCACTACTGGAAATAGTCTCTTTCAAGTCCTCGGCAGACTTCCATTTCCGTCACCGTGCAGATATGGGGCCAGTCTCATGACTGAGGCTTGTGACTGTACAAGTCTGTCTTTTTGCTGCGCTTACCGAGTCCTTAACAAAAAGAATGCAAAATACAAAGCAAAGTCAGTAAAGGAAGAGGGAACTCTTTATACGTCGTCAGTTGTGGCTTTTTAGAGCAACCCTGTTTAACACAAAATTGCATTCAAGGACCAGTCCATCTAGAGGAAAAAGTGAATATTAGGTAGCCAGTATGAGAAAGAGGATAACGTTCTCTGATGGACAGCCCGGCGCTGTACACTCATAACATTTTGTTAGGAAATGTACTACGCTCACATAAGAGTTTGAAAAAAAAATAATTCCATTTCTAGTCATTGTCAAGATAGGGAGAGAGAGAAAAATCTTTCTGTGGAACAAATGAACAAAAGAAAACAAAATTCAAGGTCACAGCTAAATATAACACAGAAAAAAAAGAAGGCAAGTCCAATAGGCATCAAGTAGCTGTTCAGATACAGTAATCTAATGAAACCAATTGTCCCTGAACTATTCTATTAACATTCTGAAAATGCAAACATACACTTACTTGCAAAAACCCCACCAGACAAGAGGGCCCTTAGGGCAATACAAACACCTGAAAGAAAGAAGACATTGTCAAGATTTATTGACCTTATGCCCTATATAGCAGCAATACCTAAACCAACGACTCCACTTTGCATGTCGCCCACTAACATACAGAGTATTCGCAGGCAGCTCTGCACGTAAAAGCCAACTCCAGAATACTTTCAGCTCATGATATGTAACTGCTCTCAAAGGCATCAAGCTGCTGTGTATGCCCGTCCTCCGAAGCGCAAATACAGGAGGTACCTGCGCTCGTGGTTAGCTCGCTTGTGGTTAGCAAAGCGAGAGGCAGCACAGACTTCAAGCACCACGACAAGCTTCTGCTGCCCCAGCACTGTTGCTGTCTCTGCCTATGCTGCAATCCCCCTCCCGAGTGCAGCGTAGGCATGCAACTTGGAAGTGATCTGGGTTACGTTCTCCAGTTCACGAGCAGCTTTCTGGCCAACTTTCTGCAAACTTCAGATGACGTGAGAGAGAGAAGGGCAGGCAATATCAGGGAATTTTGTTGTAGAGAAAAGCCTAAAATCTACTCGGGACTCTGACAGAACAAGTGATGTCCGAGCAGAGAGGATGGATGGAACCATGCAAATCCTCAGCACGTTTCCCTGGTGGCAGCAGCACCTCTGTATCAGAGGGATTGCCAGGGCAGGCTCGGTGCAGCCGTAACTTCCAAGTGATCCTTGGCCATTCTCAAGACTGTCACAGTCTCAGGACATGAGTGTGCCAGGAGAGGGACAAAATGATTCTGCGCTCTACAATCCCAGCTCTGCAAGGTGAGACCTACCTGTTGCAGCAGCTATTGTCCTTAGCAATTTCCTGAACTTTCCCCTCTCCCTTACACTTGAATTCAGCAAATTGTTCAGAGAACGCAACAACAGATGAAAAAGCTTGAATTGCTCCTCTGAAGAAAACTCTTCCAAGTTTTGGAATGAGAAAAATTTCAACCTTTCTCAAGAGTCTGCCGAAAGAGGTAGACCCAGGCAAGCCAGGCAATCTGTCTTGCCACTCATGAAGCAGTGGATGCGGTTTGAAAAGCAAGGTGATGGCTTTCATTTCACCTTTAACCTTTTGGCATATGGAATCTTGAGGAAAAAAAAAAATCACTAATGGAAATTCCTAGACTGGTATCTGAAATAAAATGAGGTGCATAATATAAAAAAAAATCAGGAATTTTATTAATGCTGAATATAGAAAATAATAAGGGGGAGAAAGTGCCAGTTAACAACTGGGCACTTTAGACAAATGTCAAATAGTGAGTATGTGCATTAATTTGCTGCACAGATTGTTCTGACATGTCACATTCTGGACAAAATGTAAGAGCTGTGCTTCCTGTGGCATTTCAGAGCTCAAGACGCATGCACTGAGCCCAGGAATCCTTGTAGCATGTTTTGTATCTTAGGAGATTTTTGACTTGAAGCTGGATTTGTTTATCTTTAAGCGCTACACTGTGCGGGTTCCCATAATTTGCATTTCAAACTTGACAGAGGAAGAAGAATAAAAATTCAAAAGGCAAATCTTACCATTATCTCTGATTTTCTGTGGTTTTATCAGTTTCACTCAGAATCCAGCATGTCTCTGTAAGGCTGTTTTTAAAAGATAAAAATAGGAATTTCAGATTGGTAAAGAAAAATATATTGATAAAAAAA
This sequence comes from Phaethon lepturus, assembly GCF_000687285.1. Classification (NCBI taxonomy): domain Eukaryota; kingdom Metazoa; phylum Chordata; class Aves; order Phaethontiformes; family Phaethontidae; genus Phaethon; species Phaethon lepturus. Next base: position 3,841 of record NW_010539874.1, read on the forward strand.
GGAAGAAAAAATAATTGGAGGAAAAGCATATACCCATGCATTAAAACAATCCTCCAAAATGATAAACCAGGCATAAACTGTACATTTTTAATTGCGGGAGACATTTCCTTGCGAGAGTTAGCCGCAGTCTTTATCAGTCCAAGACTGCTTCTTGCTGCTCTCTTCTTGGGTTGCAAGTACACATTGCTCTGATCACATTAATCTTTACTATTCCAAGAAACAGCTTTGAGTTGTTTTTTAATCAATGGCAGTGGGTTTACAAATGTGTGCATGAGCTCTGAATCCAGCTTTTGCCTCCTCCTAGAATTCTTTCTTGTGACAGTGAGCTTTCTTTTTGACTCCACTGCCAACCTTTAATCATGTAAATGTGCATGTAAATTTACTTGCTTTACTTAGTAGTAAAACAGAGTTTACTTTGCATTTTCAGAAGGATTCTAGAGTTTGTAGGTTCCTTAGTGATGGCAGCCCCACCTGAAACCCTTTGATGAAGCTTGAGAATCAGATACAAAGTCAAACATCTGTCATATTCCTCCACCTTTGAAATTTCACTGCTGGAAAATATCTCACAAGAGGTATTACAAATAATTATTGAAATATTTCCGTTACTTTATGTTGCAAAAGACAGTGACAAAGTCATGCAAATACAGACAAGTATTTTGGTAGTACGAAACTGGATTGAGTAAATGGAACAGATTAAAATTACCAAGGAAAAAAAAGGGTTAGTTTTAACTAGGATTAGTTTTCCAGGTTAATTCCACAGATAGCCAGCAAAATGGTTGTACCACCACAAGTAAGACACAGGGCAGGAACAAATATCTGGCAATGGAAGGAAGGACAGAGGTTTCTTTCAGTGGCAATGCTGGTTTCATGTGATTTTGGAATAGCAGCTAGTGTAGCCCATTTGAAATCAGCATGCAAGCCACAGTAACAGAATTACGCTTCCGCTGGTGCAGTTGTGGGCTCAGAAGCACACCTAGCTGTGCAGCAGCCACATCCCTTCTCCCAGCGCCTAGGAGTGCATCCCACAAACTCCATTTCCCTTGCTCTGTCGACAAAGGGGGACTAGTATACATTCCTTTTATAAGTTTAGGTAGCTCTCATAACACAGTGCACAATCCCTTCTGCTTTCCACACATTCCCCTTCAGTTCCGTACAAACGGGAATAGCCACATTTTTATTTTGGCTGATTCTTAGACAATTTATAGAGTATAAAACTTAGTCCACGGTGGGAGAGAGAAGGAACAAAATTTCAGTTATTTTTCTCCTTGAAGCTCTCAAAGCTTTTTCTAAACAATACACTTTTATTTGGATGATAAACTTTAACCTTTTTAGATCAAACATGCTCTCTTCACATTTCTACTGTAGCAGAGCGGCTGTATTCCATGCTGGAAGCTGGCTGTTAAAGCTGAGGGAATGCACAGAGCACAGCAAGTACAACATGGGGACACCGAAGGGCGGGAAATATGGTAAAAACATGAGGATCTCATCAAAGTGAGGTCTTCTCAACAGGGTGAATCTTCTACTTAATCCAAAGCTTGTAATCGGGGGCCTTTCCGCCTACCTGTTCTAGCCTCTTTCAGCGGGTGAAGAAAATCAAATCAATATCCTCCCATGGGTGTCAAAATGTCTTACCATAGCCTTAAGCATTCCTCTCTGAATGCGCTTTAAATGGAACACAATTATTTGAGAAGGTGCCTAAAAACCTCTGAGAGACAAACAGGCAGGCTGGTATCAAAAGGGGTTTTTAGGAGCTGTTTACTTTTTTTTTTTCTCCCAGCTGAGGACAATTACACAAATTAGAAGCTCCAGGCAGTTGCAAACGACGCAGGTAAACAGAAAAATGCTGATGATAGTGATGGTTGGTTTTGATATTGGGAGTTCTGAAGGTCAAAAGGAGGAGAACTTGAGACAGCAACAGTCAGGTTTCTGAAACTACTGGTAAGTGTCTGATTATTCTACTAACAAGTGTTGATGAGCATTTGGGGTTATATGCTTCCAGTTCATGAGGACGTTTGCTTTCTGAATAGTTCAGATTGGTTGGTTATTTGCAAGAATTGCATTTATTACTCTCTGGAGCTTTATCAGGACAGTTAAAGCAAATCCTGTTCATGAAGCATGTAATGACAGTGGCCCTGAGAACAAAAACAAAAGCAATATGATTTCCTAAGAAAAGCTGTCATTAGAAAAGTCCTTACTGTTTAAAGAGGAAATATAAACCATCTTCAAATGCAAACCGAACTCTTTGTTTTCTATCACTACAAATGTTAACTGCTCCAACAAGAGCGCCAAAACTGCCCACATCTGTGTAAAATGGGTGCCATTGTTTATACATCTGCTTAATATCTCTGCTGAATTTGTATTCAGATATTAAAAAGAAATAACTGCATGAGTCCACCCCAAAACGTCATTCTCCTTGGTGCTTTGCCTCCACAAAGGAATATAAGTGGGAGATGGACATTGAGATTAGAGAGGAACAGCAGAAGAGTTGGTGGAGTATTAGAAGAGCATAAAAAGTGCCAGGAGATGAGGAAAGTCTACTTTTGTTTCCTCCTTGCCCTTCATCATGTTGCACAAAAACTTGGACATAGTGCAGTTGCCTGGCTGGGGAGTTCCTGGGTGCCCTGACGACTGCAGGGCACGGGATGTGCATATGGCTGCAGCCCAATAACCAGCTGTATCACAATTACACCTGAAGAGCAAACGTGATTTTCATACCTACAGCTCACTTATAACTTAAGTCCCACAGCTCTTGCCACAATCAAATGGTTCACTCTGGATATACAGAATATTTTGAGGTAACAAAGTACCCAGTACTGGAAACAGTTGTGGTATTATTCTGAGCTTGACAATTGGGAAAATTTTCCAAATTTGCCTCACATTTGAGCTCCTAAACTGATTTGAGTTTGAGGCAGATGCTGCGGAACTACTGCAGAACCTGAAAAGAACAGCTGCAGCCACATCTTTTCACGTTGCTAAGCTCACCTCTCAGTGTGAGCACAAAAGCTGCTTCTAGAAATTCTAAATTTAGTACTCGCTGAACAGATTCCTAAAACATTGGAGAATATTTTTAAATTTGATGGTCTCCTGGCAAGATACACTGAATGCTGGCATACTATATATTATCTTCTAGATCATGTTTGGTCTTAGCCTAGCAAGGCAGGGCTGAAGGGAATAAATGCAAGGAAACTGTCCCCTTGACTGTCTAAATGTCACTAGGTACAGTTGTATCTTTGGAGTAGACTGCCATAAGTTGATGCAAAGACCTTCCCAGACCAGTACTTCTGCTGGGTAGCTGATTAAACAGGAGAGGTGTTTGGTTAGAGGCGACATAAGCACAGCTCAGTGCAGCAGGGGGAACTGTTCACCTGCGCATTTCAGATCCTCGGAAAGTAATTAGCACACTGAGCATAATGTTTTGCAGGTTTTTTCCAGGGTACTGATAATCCAAAACCTGCCTGCACATCAGTGTCATAATCCATCCCTAAATTAGGGGAAAACAGCCTGGATCCTATACAAATGACAAGAGGTGAGGAGAGGTAGAGGACCTGGTCCAGTTACGCCTGGGACCAGAAATTATATAAATACACATTTTTGAGACTTTTTCCTCTCCCATTTGGGAAAACGTCTGTAGCTGCAGCTGGCATAAATCACCTGGCCAGCATGCACTCCGAGAGCGTTTTTTTTTTTTTTTTTCTCCTTCTTAAGTAATAGCAGTTTTGTTCCTCCTGATTCATGCCTGTGTTTTGTTGAACAGTCATGTAAGGGAGATCTGTGGATTTTGCGTTCCATGTAATGCTGTGAAAATGGTGTAATCGGGTTCAGGCAGCGAGGGTGCGGCACTTTGCCAGTGTTAAGCGTAAGTAAGCTGCAAGAGAAATGGAAGCAGTTGGTACTGACTGAACTGTGGCCCTGGATTAAGCTGAAGTTTTACTAGTGTCGTGGTGGGACTACTGGCGCGTTATAATCCCATTGGTCTGAACTAGCAAGGGGCAGCTTCACTCACGTGATAAACAGCAGAAGGGAATCTTCCCCAAATTATTGTCAAGTGAGTAGAGACTAAATGCTTTGAGAAGTGAAACTGTGAAGGCTGCTGTTATGGAATTACTGCGTTAGGGGAATAGCAGAATTGTTCCAATTCTCTTCATTGCTCCTGCGGATTAACTGATTTTATATTATTTCTCAGTGGTGCATACTGTATTATTTATTGCTGTAGTCAGTAAGATTCCAGTGCGGTAAATAACTTTGCTTGCACAATGTGAAACTTTGTTTTATGGATCCACATTAATGTATTAAATTGGATTTCACTGGACGTAGCTTTTGCTACAGTGCATCCAGAGAACACATTTGTAAAGAGACAGCTGCTTGCATGACCTTGTGTTTGAACTTTGTTTTTTTGCAAAAAAGATTTTATAAAAAGCAAGAAAGAGCATATAGTAGCTTCATGCAGGATACGAGGCAATCGAAGCCAGTCCAAGGATGCGTTTCTTTCTTTCAGAAGTTACTTCCTTTAAGACATGTGGTGAACACCTACAGCTTTTGTAGTCCTGCTGACTGCAGCTGAGTAGTTGTTACGAATAATTACTAATACGGGACAGGTAAGTGATTAAAAATTGCTTTTGTCAAGAAGCGGTGCAGGTGAGTGCTAAGCAGAGACCTGCCCTTCTGGGGGGATCAGGCAGGCTGCTCAGAGGGTGCTAGAGCCTGACTTACCTTGATTTCTCCCAAAGGTGCCGAACGGTTGCAGTATACATTTACCATATCTGAAACATGGTCTACTCTTAGGTTGCTCTATCTAGCAAGTGAAAAAGATTTCTCAAAGACTACCAACAAGGAGTAACATTCAGATTACTCAGTAATAGTCTTGTTTTAATCTTAAAAATAATGATAATGAATTAAAATCTGTTGTAAATCTACTCTGTTCCATGAACCATGATAGTCACACGAGTGTGACTCGCTGTTTATCGCAGCCGTGTGGGATCTGTTGCCCTCTGCGGTTCTCTATAGGCTGTGCAGCAAAGATGAAATGGAAGTAGTGGTCACAGCAAAGACAAAAAACTCTCGTAAGTCTTGAATGGCAGCCGTGTAAAATCCCAACCTACAAACCTACCCAGAGCTGGGGAGAGGAGGATTTTCCTCCCCACCTTGGTCTGCTGAGGGAGCCGCCATGCTGCCCCTGCACTGCCTCCCAGGCAGCCGGCGCCTACTCTGATTGGGTGGCCCCAGTGCCCCGCGTGCATTTGGATTGGGTGGCCATGGTGTCTGTTTGGATTGGATGGCCAGGTAGGACCTGGGATTGGTCAATGGTGGCTGCTCCCTGGCGGCTGGGTGGGACAGCGCACTGGCTGGCTGAGAGGAGTGGGGCCGCCATGTTGGCTGGC
>NW_010539874.1:9249-17525 GCF_000687285.1 Phaethon lepturus
CCCCAGCCACTGCCGTAGCTCACCAAAGTCAGTCAGTCAGTCATTCACTCACTGCATGAAGACAGGCACACGGACACCCTGTGATCACACAAACGAGCCTTCATTAGGAAATCAGGCAAAAAGTGCATAACTGTAGTTACAATTCAGGGTGGGGGCCCTGGTACCTGCTGAAGTTCGATGGCGGCTGTTTCATGCTGTCTCTGCCAGCATAAACCCCAGGAGCTGCAAAAGGCGCCTTGGAGAAGATCACAGGCACGTCTGCATAGTGTAGTCTAGGGCTGTGCAGTGATACCTAAGCCTGCTGTAGATGAGATCCAAATGTCGGCATGGTGAGTTAACGTTCGCCGCCTCTGGGCGTATATACCCGCTTTGTGGGATGCGGTGCCTGACCCTGACGCTTTGCTTCACCAAAATACCTGCTGACATATGGCAGTGCCAGTACGAAGCACAAAATGTCAATACTTGTACAAAAGCTAATCCATTTGTAAAGTTATATTCCTCAGATATTCCTAGATAGCTGGATCATTTGCTTTTCTGTTTAGTCAATGCTAACCCATAAGGTGAAGTATCTACATATGTGCGTGTTACTCGTGTTCAGAAAAGCTTGGGTGTGTAGGCACATCGCCAGGTGCTGCTGGGTGTTGTGATCCCTGAGACAGCCCAGACAGAGGAGCCGTGCAGCAGAGGCCTCGGCGGGGTCTCGCTTGTGCTGCGGAGGAGCAGCACGTGGTGCCAGTGCCACCTCAAGGCTGCGGGCAGCACCTCAGCCTCCCTTCGCCTCCCAGGCAGGTGTCGGCTCCAATGCCAAGTGGCGATAATTTAAATTGTAGCAACGGCCATCCTTGTATCCTCTAATTATCAGATGCTTCAGTTTAGTGCCATGGGTAAGTGACATTTGGAGATATGCTCGCCGCCTTTTTCTCCCAACCAAGGAAGAGCTGAACTTGTAAGCTTTGCACTACCCTTGAGGACAACTGAATGCTGCTGAAAGGCCAAAGTGAAAGGGCCAGGGAAAGGCGAGGAGCATGCCCAATTTACTTAAGGACTGTCGCACTAATGCTGCCTAGCGGGATGCGACTCGCCGCTTTTCTCCAAAGTTTTATTTATGTCTTGTGTTCTGAGAGATGACATAAATGTACAAAAAATTCGTGTTCTTTGCAAAACAGACCCAGGAGACTATTTGCAGTAAATAAAAACTTTCATCCTTCTCATCTTTGTCCTATCAACCTGCTCTGGAGACCTCACATTTTTAAAAGACAGTTCTCTAACACTTCTGTAGCAGGAAAGGGGAAAAGGCACATTTTTTTTCGGTTGTGAAGTGCTACAATATTGCAGATTTGCCCTCTGGAACTTTCTCAGTGTGTATCAGTCCATAAAACTATAGAGCACTAGAGAAAGAAATACGCTTTCAAGAGGTGATCTCTGATGTTAGGTGGTAGACAGGAATCATCAGTAACTTCCACCCTGCAGCATATAAGAAGGTATAATGATCCACAGACACCGCAAAGCAACATTTTATGCCTATTGTGTTGATAGCAGGGTTTCTGAGCTACGCCAGTATTACAAACAGTTACTGTCATTATGGTGTCTTAAGAAACGAGTCGGCTAATAAAGACAAAGTTTGTTTTGTGTTGCTTTGATTCCTTTATTTAAAGCATAAAAAATAATATCCGTTCAGCTCATGTATCTTAGAAAAATGAGCCATTATACCAACAAAGGAAAGATGGGGGGGAAGCATAAGGCATCAGCAGATATTTCTTTTTTGGAAGAAAGAGCAAGAAAACAGTGTAGCAGCAAGGTTTATGCTTATTAAAAGATAGCACTAGGGCTCTAGGCAACATTTATCAGAGACAGTCACAAAAGTCTAGTGTGGGATTTACCACTGCCTATCACTGGGAGAAAATAACAGCTAATGAAGCCTGCGTTTGTTCAAACAAGTCAAATATCCCATTAAAAATCCCAGTTGGCATTTCCAGGTAGGAAAAGCAAGAAAATACATTTTCCAGAGGGACTGTTTGTTAGAAATGAGTCTAACGGAAGCTTTTCCCTGGTGGCCTGACCAGCAAGTTCCCAATGCTGACTGCCTCGTATGCGAGGCGTTAGGGTGTGGAGGACCGGCCTTAGCCACCCGAGATGGTCATACGTTAGTGTGGGTTCTTGCACCGCTTCCAATCCAGATAATAATAGTTTCTTATGTCTAACAGGGGAAGAAGAAATACTCCCCAAAATCTCAGCTCCTCAGAGGTGCTCCAGGCAGGCCTCCCGGTAGAAAGCTGTCCTGGCTCTCCGCAGGCGGTGGCACGCCTGTGCCTTTGGGGTGCCGTACGTGTGGTTCCTACAGCCAGGACAGGAATCGGCAGCAGAGGCAGGGTTGGTTTGTTTTTCTGGGGGGTGTGAGGTGGGCGTTTTGTTTTAGCCCAAACGTGACACGGGTTGTGTTTTAGGAGAGCGTTCTCCTCGGTGTCTGGTCATGCAGAGGGGTTTGCATTTCCTTTCCCCAGGCTATGGGACGTGTGGCTGCAGCTGTAGTGAGGGAATGGTGCACAGCTAATGACTCCGGCTTTCTGAGTGCATATGCCGGATAAAACGTGTCAGCAGGCTTTATCATCTGTATCTGGCAGAGTGTCCAGGGAGGAGAAGAGAAAACATGGGTTTGGGAATGTGTCAGTTGCCTGTGGCACGGCACTGAAGCATCAGAGAGGGGGGAGATACAGTTTGTACATATACTGTGTGGGACTGACAGGTCTGTGTCTGTCCCTTGGTCTCTCTTGTAAGATGGTCCATGAACACCGGGCGTGGGATTTCTGCCTATCCAGGTGCAGCAGTGTTCCTGACTGCAGAGCACAGACCCAGACCGAAATTCCCGGTGTGTGGAGAAGTAGCAGGAAGAGCTGCTGACTCCAGGCCAGTGCTCATTTGAATCACTACCTGCAAGAAGCAACAAATGCCTAAAAGTATCTTACTGCAAAATTCTCTGTTATATTTTGGTGGCATATTATCAACATTTAGCTCGCTGTCAGGTATTCAAACTACTGTATTTTAGTCACTGCCGCTAAAATCCTTGGAACATGAAAACCCATATTGCCTCATTTTTTCTCCATTTGCAAATATCTTTGGTGGGAGACACTGAACAATAAATTTTGCTTTTAGTAAGAATAATTGTTAGAGAGAATCCTCTGGTAAAAGACGATGACTAAAGTGTTCTTGTACATTTTTCACTCCTACAGTATTTAATGTACAAGTTGTTGTGTTTTTCTCACAATGTGCAAGCTCAGAGGTAAAGAATCTATAGGCGACATGAATAGTGAAATGTGCATGAGATAGAAAAAAAAGAAAGAAAAGGTTGCAAGCTGGGCTTTAATCTGATGGTAATCTCTATTAAGGCAGCATTCTTTGCTTTCCATGTATTAATTAAAGCATAAACTGGCTGCTAAGCTTATCTTTACAAAGTAGGAACTATTAATATTCTTCTTTGTGCTCCTTTTTTATTGGCTTTTCAGCGAAGGCACAGAAACGCCAGCTGAACCAATTAGCTATCTAAAGTTTGAAGCTTATTACACATGCTAAGAAATGAAATTCTTGAACATACAGTAATGAGGTGCCTTAAAATGCAAGAGAGTGGGCAGATGCAATCAATCAAAATAAATCCATCGGTGATACTCTCTTTAACATTTTATTGGTAACTATAAAGTGAAAGTAGACCAGCAGTGATCAGAATAGAAACCCTCTGATTAGAATTCAATTTGTTTTCCCTTTCCATACTTGAGAAGACTCTATTCAGCAGGTAAGGGTGAATGCACTCTGTGAAAAACAAGCAGAATTAAATGAAGCTATCATCCGATTCAGATCTGGAAAAATAAACCTTGTGCTTCTCCCTGAAATAAGCAGCCTGACATTACACATTAGCATTGTAAAAAGAGTAAAATAAATCCGACAATTGGCAAGAGTGTGTGTTTTAGATAAATATTTTTGTTGTTGTTGTTGCCTGAGACCATATATTTTTGTTTTCAACTCATTAACCTGAAGACAGAAAGAAATTAATTCTTGGGAATGCTGTAATGTCATTACTAGGAGTATTTTAAGGTTCAGTACTCAAGGCAATTCATTTCCCCAACACTTAGCAGCGATGCTCAGCTAAATTTTATAGCACACAAATATAAGCTGGTACTGTAGTGGCAAGGATGCTTTTGTCCTGTGAGAAAGCTGTTTTATTGCAGGCTGTCAGCTCAGACCGACGGTGTGGGACCCCGCCGGCTGGCACCGTTGGTTTCTGCAGCGGACGAGTGTGGCCAGGAGGTAGGCACGTTTTCGAGACACTTTCCAAGTTTCCCATGTGCTCTGAAGTGCCCTTAGCAACTCTGCACTTCAGGGGCTTCCTCCCCTGCTTTGAAAACATATCCCTGGCCTTATCTTTTAAATCCTTTTCTAAAGCATAATTCTGTTTTCGGTAGTGACCACACTCAGCAGGGACGGAATGAACTCCTGCTGTCTTCAGTGGGAGTTCGGGGCAGGCAGGCAAGACTCCAGTGGGTACCTGGATGGTCTGCTAATGCCAACCCTTGGCTGCTACACCCAACATAAGCTTATGTACACACCTCTAACTTTGTGACCTTGTCCAGGCAGAAACCGTGCAATCTGATACAGAGAAGATTCTTTTCAGCAGATCAAGACAATTTTAAGGAAACGCCCACTGGCATCACCATGATTAATATCTCACTCAGCTTTTAATAAATCTCTTTAAGACGGTGGGAGAGTCATCGTATTCGGAGCTGTGCCGCAGCCAGACTTGATGCAGGAACCCCACAGCCTTCAAGGGGAAGACCAAAGATGCTGCAGGAAGTAATGCTCACAATTTTTGTGTGGCGTTGTCTGGACATAATTAGTGCTGTGATGTATTGTGAGGTCTATCAAAGGTACAACTGCTTGGGAAAGTGTAACATCAGGATCGTCAGATCCTGTGCTGATTCTGATGAGATTTTATATTCAGTCTGCCTCAGTTCCCTCTGAACTATCAATTTATCAAGCCAGACTCATTTGGGATGCAGCTGCTTCCACATCTCCTGGGGTCTTACAGATCTCAGCGTGCAACCTCATTCCCACATCCCTGCCATACGCTCCTACCAAAGCAGCATGCAGTTGTTATGATATTCCTCATCTCGTCTTTGGAACTGCCACTGTGCGCTCTGTGCTCTTCCCTGGCCGCCGTGTTTCACCCCGCAGGCAGCTGCAGTTCAGCATCAGGTGAAACAATTCTTGAATGTGCAAATGTTTCTAAAATGTTTTAGACTCTTCTGAAATGAAAGTGGCTTTATAAAAGGCCTATTATTATATTATTATTCTACTTCCACAGAAACATTTAAAGCATGAGTACTGTCTTGGCAGGGTTGGCTAGGAAACATAGTTGATGCTTTAAACAAAATATCTTTGTGTCTGACGTTTGCAGTTCGCTGTTTGGTAGGTTACCAGAGGAGACTCTTCATCAGCTCAGTTTCATTTGGAAAGCTGCTGCTTTCTCATGGGGTCACGTCTTCCTTGCTGCCTCTGGTGCCTCGATCTCCCCACTGCCTCCCAGAACCGTCTTGTCATGATTTGCTGATAACCAGGCAACCTCAGGTGAGTTTGTTGTCTTCTGAACTTCTGTCAAGGAATGTTTCCCGCTGACCTAGCCGCCAGTGCTAGCAATCTGGTTGGCTCAGTAGTAGCAGTTCTCTATACTCTTTATACCTGCCCGCGCTCTTTCTCTGGACAGTGCTTGTATTGCTGTGCACTGTTAAACATTTCCCCTTGCCTTTGCTGTTGTACCTTTATCCTCATCAACAACCATTTCACACTTCCAGTTCACAGTGTGCTCTTTCAAGGATGCTGAAAAATGTAGGACGGTTTTGTAGCTACACATCCCAACATCCAACAAGAACATCTGATTGATATAGTTGGTTTTGTTCCTTCTCCTCACCCTACTAAAGTTTGCAAGGAGACGGGCAGACAAATGAAACCTCAGCATTAAACTTGTACCCAAATAGACATGCTAGACAGACAATGCATCAGAATTCTGCTTATGTTTTTGAAAGGAGCTTATTTTTCTTATATGCTAATAAGATAATGGTACCTCCTTTCTGTTTTTTTGGTTTTTTTGGTTTGTTTGTTTTCCCCGGCATGGACATTTTCATGGTTTTAGGTTTGGATGTAGCTGACTTGTGCTCTCTGGACTTCTGGTTGAATCTTTTTGATTTATATCTTCTCTTTAAAAAAAAAAAGGAAGAGAAAAAGGCCATGATGGCTTAAATGCCACCATTACTATATAAATATTGCATCTCATCTCACATTCTGCCTGTGTAGGGGGCCCTTCACAGAGTCCTCTGAGGACTCAGCCTTATTCTACCACTAGCTCTCTGTTGAAAGCCTGTGCTGAAGAATTATTTCTTTCTTATGATTAAACAGCAATGTGCAGAAAAATACATCTAGAAATTAATTTTGCATGTCACAATAACCTTTCAGTACTTAAAGGGGGCTTGTAAGAAAGGTGGGGACAGACTTTTTAGCAGGGCCTGTAGTGATAGGACAAGGGGTAACGGTTTTAAACTAAAAGAGGGCAGATTTAGACTAGAAATAGGGAAGAAATTTTTCACACTGAAGGTGGTGAAACTGGCCCAGGTTGTCCAGAGAGGTGGTAGATGCCTCATCCCTGGGAACATCCCAGGTCAGGCTGGACGGGGCTCTGAGCAACCTGCTCTGGTTAAAGGTGTCCCTGCACATGGTTGGACTAGATGGCCTTTAGAGCGCCCTTCCCACCCAAAGATTCTATGATTCTATGAATACAAGATGGACATTCACTCAGGGCAACTGGCTAATACACTACAGGTACCACCCAGAAAATTTGGTAATTCCTTTTTTTTTCCCCGAAAAAAATTCGGGACATATATATATACATTCCTGAGAAATAAATGCACTTTCCTACTTAAAAAAAAAATAACAGTTAGGAACAATACAGCCAAAATGTTTTATTTGGGCAATACAAATACAATCAAATCAAAAATATCACAGATTTTCATACATTAGTAAGAAGTTACTGTACACTTGAACAGTTGCCATTTTTACAGCTAACAAAGCTTTACCTTTATTAAAATGTATTTTCCTCTCACATAAAATATACACTTTTCACTGACGTATTTTACATCATACACCTCTCTGGGATAAGAAACATTTCACAAACAATGCACAACAGAGGCCATCTTCTCTAAACCCATACAAAATATTACATAGAAGCGAGAAACACTGGTATATCCTACTAGGCTGCAGCCCTCAAATGTCATAGTCTGTTGCTACTAAAAATACTACATGCATCATAAAATGCTGTACATTGTTTAAAGTTTGGACTTGTCAGATTTGATCCTAGTTCCACACGGTACTTTGTAGTGAGTTTTAAACATCGACTTTGTATTAATGGCACACTGACTCTTCCTTTGTGTTCACATCTGCAATTAAAAACCCCTCGAATGATGTTCCTAATGCCAGAGCAAACGCAAATGATTTTGCAGTATAACACCACGGCTGATCATTTGATACCCCGTGTGCCTTGCAGACACACAGTCTGCTCCGTCTTCTGACAGCGTAATAAACATCTGAAATGAAATCCTTGATCCAGTGAAATAAATGGAAGTCTTGCCATTGACTTCAGTGGAACCAGATTTTAACCCTGCAGTGGTGTTATATTTCCCTTACAATTAGTACAATATAAAAGGAGGGAAAAAAAGTTCTGTGAAGAAAGACTCCAGCCGTGCTGCAATACAGAGATCACTGGCAGCAAGCATCGCTATAATGTAAGGTTTCCATAAGAGCTTCCCCGGGGACTACCGAGAACCGTTCTTTCATAATCATTTTCTGATTGAATTTGGAGAACAGATGCAGGAAATAAATATGTTCATCCCTACAGGCTGTTGCTGAGATTTGGAAAGAATTAGGGTCTCTGTTAACTTCAGGTTAAACTAATTAAAAAAACATAGAAATAGAAAATTTCCCTATATTTTAATCCTGGGAGAAGTTCTCTTGTTAACCTAGCGAACGAGTTATGGAAAAGCCATTTTCTCCCTACCCATTGTACAGCAGTAAGGTTACAAGGAAGTTACCGAGTGGCTTTCGAAAAAGATTTTCCCAATACTTTTAAGAGGCTTTTTCTGTAATTGCAAATAGGAAGATCTGCCCAGCTACTGAGACAGTTACTCTATGTACCGTAGCGTTGTTCTTGTAACATTCTGTCTTGGCTTGAGTCCCTCCCAAAA
>NW_010539875.1:0-225 GCF_000687285.1 Phaethon lepturus
CGTGTCCCTGCCCAGGGTCGCGTCTGCACCGTCGGTCCTCCAGAGCTGTTGTGGTAAACGCGCTCGGGAACCTGAGCCTGTAAAACTCCCGCTGCTGCCAGCACAGCTGCCCGCGGTCGCTCGGGCTAGGACGTGGCCCTGCGCCGCCGGCCCCTGTTTTCCTCGGACCAGGGCGTCCTGCTCCGAAAGCTTTTCCCGTCTCCGCTGCTGCTGGCGGACGGGTAG
>NW_010539875.1:360-21597 GCF_000687285.1 Phaethon lepturus
CACTGTCCCAATCAAGATCGTCTCCAAGTAAAAGAGTCTGGAGAAACTCATTAATACAGACACAGTCGTACATGAATGTAGGTTGAGTTACAGTACCAGCTAATTTAAATTTTACCTGGAGCACAGAAGGTCCGCAGGACGCTCACGCATGCCTGCATCCATCCTCAGCGCAACCCTCAACAGCACGAGCGTGTCACGCTCGTCACTTCCCTCAAGATCGTCTCCAAGTAAAAGAGTCTGGAGAAACTCATTAATACAGACACAGTCGTACATGAATGTAGGTTGAGTTACAGTACCAGCTAATTTAAATTTTACCTGGAGCACAGAAGGTCCGCAGGACGCTCACGCATGCCTGCATCCATCCTCAGCGCAACCCTCAACAGCACGAGCGTGTCACGCTCGTCACTTCCCTCGCTCGCTGCAGGTGCGCGCGCCGGTTGCGCGGGAGATGAGGTACATAAAGAACATATAAGCTCACCTCTGCCTCATCCTTAGTTTAAATTCCTAGTTCCATAATAGCTATCTTGGGATAGCTATTTGGAATTAAAATGTTTAAAATAACAAAGAAAAATTAGGATTAATGAATGCTGCAGTAGGAACTTAACACACTGACAGACATACTAAAATTTCATTAATTTTGCCCACTGTTCTGGCTAATTTGCTGTATCTTTACCCACAGCTGTGTTTTTAAGACTTTTATGGAACTGCTTAATTAAGGCAGTAAAAACCAAACAGTATTTAAACTAGCCTATAGCTGAACCGTATGACACAGGCATTACTGATGGGCAGATTTTCTGTCGGGAGTGAGTTTCAGGAGCTGGGATGTAGTGGCTTTTATAGGGTTTTTAAATTGTTTGTCACATCTTAAAGGCATGAACCAGTTCACTGACTTTCACGACGTCCAGTAGCAGCTAGTGAGATAAACTGTCACAATGGAAATCTCGTCTAGCAATAAGGTCACCCATTTCAGTTGGGAACATAGGAATAAGCCTGCTTAATTCAGTAATCCAAGTCAGAGTTGGCTTGCTGTGTGAAAATTTGCAGTTCTTCATGTTAGCAAATACAGATTTAAAAGTAAAGCTTTATCTGGCATCAGCAGAGCTGTCCCTTGGACCGGACAGTAACTACTACATTCTTCAGTCTGAAAAGAATCACTGGAAAGGGTTCCTTAAACTAAAAGAGGGTTACCAGCTGTGTAACTGGACGTGGCCAGAAATCCCTGAACGTGTTTCATTGTAATGCACATCCTTTACAGACGCTGAATCGCACAGGTGATGCATGTTCCAGCATCTATCAATCGCACTTTATAACGCAGTCCAGTAAACATCAAGTAAAACCGTATTTGTTCTGTATGATTTTCTCTAAAAAACACCGTAGGAAGCAAGACCCTCCCCTAAAGCAAAAATCTGTTGCTAAAAACGCATGCCTGTATGCTCTTCACAGAAACACAGGTGACTGCAGGCGGCAACGGACTTGTGTCTATAGGGGAAGGGGGCTGTCCGTGCGCATTCCTCCTAGGCAGGGGTGGTGGGAGGCTGGCGGGGACGCAGCAGCTTGGTCCTGCTCCAGTGGGTTGTCCAGTGAGTGATTCCCGTTTCCCCTAAGGCTGCCTCTCATTAGCATGAATCGGGGGAAGGGCATAAAAGACTCCAGTTCATTTTGAGTCTGGAAAAACTTTACTTCAAAATGACAACCAAAGTGTTCTGGCTCCTCTGCTTTGTCATTAGATCATCTTCCAGCTCAGTGGCCGGTAAGTCTGTTAACATTCAAAGCGGGGCTGGGGCATGTTTGCCTTTGGTATCAGGGGAGGCTAAACACGTTACTACAGATTCTTGCCTGAGCAGCCCTCTTCAGCTGTAGTCTTTTCAGCAACTGGTAGCAGTAATCACGTAAGGGCTCAAGAAAGAAACGTTTCAACATCTTTGTGGGATGGGAATGTAAATTGCAATATTTGATTTGTCAGCATTTGAAAGAATTAAGAGCACCTGCCAAAAGCAAGCGGCTAGCTGGTGCCATGAATCCTGCTAGCCATCATTCAGCAACTGAAGTTTGACTTGCTTCTGCATGTGGGATTTTTATATTTGTATGTGACCTTTCCCTTTTAGTCTCCTTCCCCTCACCTGTAGACTCCAGATTTCTAATTTATTTCAATATGCTCTGTGCTGTCATGTGTGCCTGTAGCAAGCTGTCCTAAACAGATACTTTTTTTAGTACCTCCTTGATGGAACAGAAATAAGGTATACATCTATTCCATTGGGAAGGAGCTGATTATTTGCAGTTGTATTTCTCAGGTTGCAAGAGCTAGACAGAAATACGCTGGTACAGGAGAACAAACCTCAAGGTCCTGAACAGATTGAGCAGAGAAAAAAAGAGCTGTTTCTTGTTAAAATCCATAACTAAGAAGGCATGATAAACTGGTAGAAAAGTATACTTATAAAACCATGCCCAAAACACCTGTTCAGAGTTCACAGCTTCATCTTGAAACATCTCCAACACACCCTTGCCTATTGCTTTCTTTAGCTTGGACTTCTTCCACCCCTTTCTTCATGGACATTCTTTTGACTTTACGTGTGGCCAGCCCAAATATCAGGGAATCTTTCCCATGACAGCAGCTGGTGAGAGCAAAGGGGGAGAAGTGGCAAGGTCAGCAGTTGAGTCAGTTATAGAAGATAAACCAGGACGTTGTTCATCTGCGTATGTCAAATATCTCTTTTCACATAAGGAGTTGGGATCAGCCTCCTACACGATGCTAACCACAGACAGCGAACACCCAGACAGCGGCTGTGCGTGGGTGAACTGTTTTAAAACTCTGCTGGCTAACTAAGGCACACACTGAAGGACTAAAGTAAAAGGAAAATGAACTACAAGAGGAAATTTCTCTCTTCCCAGGCTAAAGGGAAGCTCATTTTGCTTTGTGAGGTTCAAGTGATCAAGGTGAAGGTATAAACGAAGGCCTCGATGACTGTCCAGCTTGCAAGAACCATGTCATTAAGCCTTTGCATTTTTCACTGGATTCCCAGACGCTTCCTCTCTTTCTCAACCCTTGTCCTCTCAACTTAAGAAAAGCCTTGAAATAATTGTTACTCAGCAGCAACAGCCTAGCTACCAGACTATGGTACTGCTACTATACAACTCTGTAGTGCAAAAGTCAGAGACCAAAACCTGTGGATAAAGATCTTTTCAGCAGCCCAAAGCTGCTGAAGAGTCCAGATGACATTGTCAATAAGGCATCCCATGGATGGGAAAACCAAATAGTTCTGTTGTCATGGTCTTTTAAACAAGCATCCCAAATGGCAATGTGAACCTTGTTTCCTCAGATGTTCCCTGGAGATTCAGGCTTTTGAGAAAAGGGTTTGTTTACAAGTCATGTTTTTAATTTGCAACAATAATAAAGTAAAAATGCAAATCTCCTCTGTTTTGCTCACACAGCTGCATTCTCTGTACCGGGCCTTACATGTTTGAGTACAGAAGAACGAGGAGCTGTACTACATTTCATCTGCTGAACTATTTATCAGTTATATTGGCTTACTGTTGAAGGCCTCGCTCACAGAGTAGAGCCTCAAATCTGCCAGGCACTTCCCATTCAGAAGCACATGGAATAAAAAAATGGAAATGTTCATTCACTCTCCACTTTTTTTGTTTGTAGGACCCCTGCCCTATGCCGAGAAACCCAGTCAGACTCTCAGCAAAGACGCGTATAGTTCAGCAGACGCTGCTCCTGGCCAAGTCAAACTGCCAGCCTGGGGCACCAGCAGCGCCAGAGAGAATGACACCGAGCGCTGGCGTCTGCCTCCCGCAGACCTGCCGCAGCCAAAACCTCCTGAAATCATCTCCCTCTCATCTGACAAGAAGAAACGCGCCAAGCCTTCTCTAGAAAACAGCACAGGGCTGAGGAAGCGCCTCGTGCAGTACGGAGGGGCCCTGCCTCTGGAGAGCCCGACCGAGGGGCCTTCTCCTGCCTCCTTTGACTTCAACCACGCGAACAGAAAGCACGCGGATAGACGGCTGGCCAAGGCTGCCAACAGCGTGTCGGCTCACTTCCGTCACGCAGCATCTTCCTATCAAAAGATGACATCCTTCGTGGAGGCTCATCCTTTTCCAGACTCCGGAGCAGTGGAGTCGGATGACCCTAACACGCCGGATCATTTCAACCGACCAGGCAAGATGATCCCTTACAAACGTACTGATCCCTTCAAAAAGATCACCAAGCCCTCCTGGGTCACCAACCGCCAGTCGTCCAGCTTGCCGTACCACTTCAGCGCGCTGAAGAAAGGTAAGGGGTAAGAAAGACGGCTCTGGCAAGGGGTATGGTGAACTTTCCAAAGATTGGCTGGCCTAATTTGGATGAAATACCCCAAAAGGGCCTGTTGCTGTCCCTCAGTCTATGTGCCTGTTCTAGATGCTGATAAGGAAAAGGCATGTCTGACCGAGTGCAGGAAAGAGAGAGACGAAGTGGAGGCCTACTGCGCGAGTGAATTCGGTAAGCTGTCCCCTCCCTGAGCCACGCAGGCAAGCAGAGGCCTTCTTCATCTGCCACGGACATTTCACTTCTGCTTTTAAGATACTGTTTCACTGAGTATGTTAAGTAATTACTTACTAAGTACACTAAAAGGACCCATCAGAGCTCTTCATAAATGTACTGCAAACAGTACCGAGTCTCACATCAGCCTTTCCCTACCTTGGGCTGGTATTGCTCACTCTTCTGTTTCCTCTACTTTCCACTCCTGGGAGGAAGACAGTGTTCTCGCTGCTGGTCAACAGAACTGAAAAGGCCAATTGTTTCACATACTCTAAGATTAAACACTGTAGCTGTGCTACTTACCTCTTCCTATTTAGACCAAGTTTGTGGTTTGGGGGGCCGAAGTTTCAAACAAAAATAAAATGGTGAACCAAACAAAAGTAAAACTGTGATCCTTTCTGCA
The DNA here is from genome assembly GCF_000687285.1 of Phaethon lepturus. Lineage (NCBI taxonomy): Eukaryota > Metazoa > Chordata > Aves > Phaethontiformes > Phaethontidae > Phaethon > Phaethon lepturus. Next base: position 5,283 of record NW_010539875.1, read on the forward strand.
TAGAGGATTCTTCTTGAAGCTCCTTAGGATTTAATGTCGTTAGTCCTTGTGTCCAAGCAGACGTAGCTAAAGATGGTAGAAAATAGCTTGGCCTTTTTGTACTGAATGTTTAAGAATAAGCATTTTCTGACTGAAATCTTGCCTTGCGCTTACGAAGTTGTGAAATAGATACCAACTTTTTCTCACAGTATTTTAAGAGATAAGCAAAATACATGCCTGATGGTAACAGATGTTTCCATTTGTAGAATATAAACACGGTAGGAGACATCTGTTTTCTCTAACTGGAGAAGTCAGGAAGTGCTTTCTACAAATGCTATATTCTTTATTTTTTACCACTCGCATGCATTCCTGTCAAACGCAAGCCCTTCTAGCAACCTGACCTTTGTATATTTTGGCCTTTAGCAAACGGCGGTCTCATTCCTCTCTTAAATTGAAAAAGACAGGTAGGAAAAAGACAAGTCTGAGCAACAGAGCAGCCAAGGTTCCATTGCAGTGATCAGAAAGAGCTTTACATTCTTTTACATTTACAGTGCAGATTAAAGAATGACTGAAGCAAAGTTCTCACTTGGTGAGGCCGGTGTAACGTCAGTTATAGAAGTCCTATTTGCCTTATCTGCCTAACAGGTGTGTTGTTTTCTGATTCCAGCAGTCAGCTCAACACTTGCGATTCCGGCAGTCAGCTCAACACTTGTCAAAACCAGAAATTGGGTGGACAGCAAGAGCGTACAACATGGCCTGCTTGGTGCCCTTGCCACTTGGTATGACAAGGGCCTTTTCCTTCAAAAGCTGGAGCATTTCATTAGCAGTTTAGCTTTGTACTTCATTGTGAAGTTTTAAATTTGAAAATTTTACGTTGTTAGGGAAATATGTCCGCTTTTTCCATATCAGGATGGAAAACAGTGCTAAAAACGTAATTTTCTTTTGAAACATTTTATAAACTTCACTAAGAAACATCTCAGATCTGTAAAGCGTAAGGTGAGTAACTCAGCAAATACTAAAGTGATGACCTCATCAAACGTGATTATTTGAAGCAAACTCTACTTTCAAGGCTGCCCAGTCCTGAGCCAAATAATTTCTGCTGACGCACACTTTACAGCATTTTAAATGAGAGCTTTCACATGTACCCTGAGTTGCCACCCAGATACCTAATCTGATGCTTGCTTTTTTTTTTTCCTCCCCCCCACCCCGCCGTAAAATAGCAGTGAATGGAATCGTGTATAACATCGAAAGACTGGGGAATGGAGTCCGCTTCATTACGCTTTTAGTAAACAGCGATGGATTATACAAGATGAGTCGCCTGTATATTACTCCTGATGCCTTCTTCTTTCGAGTTCACATTCTAGTCGTGGATACTTTGAACTGCAGTAAACCATGTCCAGACTTTAAACTTGGTAAATAATTCCAGTTAAATACATTCCACTGTTCCTCCTGTGTGCAGTACAATTTTAGTCTACCCCAGTTTAATAGGCTTATCCTGGCTCATTATGGAAAAAACCCCAAATGTATTTTTAAACTGGAAGACTTTTTGCCTCCCAGTTCCTCTAAACTTTCAGAAAAGAACCAACTGCGTGAAGAAGCCAGGTAGCAGCGTACTCCTTTTTTAACTTCATCCAGTTCCAAAATGATTGCAAGAGTTTTCAGGATTGCTGAAAAAAATTAAGCAGGAGCTTAAGCTGATGTCTTTATAAGTAGTTCAGTTTTCCTTCTAAATGCAAGTTTATCAAATACCAGTGTTTCCCCCAAAAGGTTTCTAATTGCAATACGAGACAGTAAATCATTATTTCTGTGCAAGCACAACCCGCAGGTCCCACTGAAGTTCAGGGTGCCGCTCTGCTAAACCACACGTTCAGGATGTATTTCTGCAGGATACAACTTCACCTCTAGCCATAAAGCTGTTGCCCTTAGAGCGAGTGTAGCGAATGAATCCATGCTTGCTTCATGGCACGGAAGTCTCGTTTATTTTGCAGGCAGTAGGTACATTGTGATGGGTCGGATCTACCACAAGAGACGACAGATCCCTGCAAACCTGCTGCAGTTCCTGCGAGGGCACCTGAGGCCAGGGGATGGCTTGCTCAGAAGCAGCAGCAGCTACGTGAAGAGATTCAACAGGAAGAGGAGTCGCAAAGTGCAAGCAGCACACACCAAATGCAGATAAGGCTTCAGTAACCTCCGTGTGGGACATGGGCAGCTGCAGAATTCACCTACCAGAATAAACCTGGCCATGGTTTAGCAACAGCGGAAGGTAGTTCTCATGTCTGAAAGTGGTTGTGATAGGACATTTGCTTTTGTGCTTTAGCAAACACTGACTGAGTGTTTTGACTAGGTACCTATATGTTGTGAAATTTAGCACAAAAGTTAGTCTAGGGAACATTCACTGGTCATGAATTTGCTCCAGCTGTTTTCAGAGGCACAGGTTATTATTGCCACCCCTGCTGCAATGTACCCCTAATAATCTGTAGTAAGTGTAAAGTAGAATTCTGGCGGCATTATTCTAGGTACAGAGGTGGTAACTGCACTTTCAAATCCTTAACCTTGAACAAATGTTACATGACACCATAGCTTTATCTAAAGAGGAGTCCGTTGTGTTTTCGTACAATTCTGCCCGAAGTATTACATGCATTTGATTCAAAAGAAACCAACAAAACAAAGTATCATTTGCATTGTTTTCGTATCCTCAGGCAGTCCATGCTACTTTTATCATTCTTCAAATTTTCACATGAAGCATACAAAACAGCTGTGTAGGTATTTCAGTATATGAACACACTAACTGAAAGCCAATCACGTAACTGCGCAACACAAGTGCCCAGTTAGGCGTCGCAGTAACGGCACAAGTTCATGCCGAGGAATGCAAAATAAGCACGCGATTGCATGCACGTTCTGTATGCCTGGTTACACTGTCAGTTCCTTAGAAGTTCAGTCCTAGAACTGTGTACTGAATGTCATTTGCCCGTGAGAAATACTACCACGTTGTTTGTACTTGCACATCAGTAAAGTTACTTTCTGAATCAAAGATACAATCTTTTAGTACCTTTAATGTGGTGGGATGTAAGAGCCTGTGAAACCTCTGCAGAGGGGATCTTAATGTTTACTATTCCAAGAGACAGTATTCACAGATCGTAAGTCTTTAAAAGAAACCAATGAAATGTTCGTGGGGTTCTGAAAGATCCAAAAAGATTACGGAATGATGTTAAAGAATGGCATTGCCTTGTTTGATGAGTCGGCTGGGGATTTTAAGATACATATTTATATTACAAAAAAAGGGAAAATGCAGTCTAGCATAAAAAAATACACATACAGTGACAGGTATGATGTGACCTGGAACAGGAAGCAGGGGCTTCTCTAAGCTGTTTCTGTTTTGAAGCAAAGGTATTTCTAACACCGTCCTACCTCTCATACACGTCTGCAGCTTGACTTGGTGGCGCTGAAAAGCTACGGAGTAGCGGATGGGCACTAAGTCACTCTCTGAAGTACTTCTTGATATGGAATAGGAACCAAATACAGAGAGCAAACATCGTATTTTGGAACCCAGAAGACTGTTCCTACAGGACAGAAATATACGCACTTTAAAAAATACACTGTCTCACTTTTGTTACATGAAAGAAGAGTTCGCATGGAGCGCCGCATATATAGATGGAATTTTCCTGAGAGACCTTGAGGAGGCTTTTGGCTTGGCAGAGCGACTGTTCCTGGCAACGAATCAAAGCACCGGCGTGGGCTGGGAGGGACAGGAGAAGGAAGGAGGAAGGGTTGCATGTGCATCTCCAGTTTCTTCGTTTCTATTTTCAACCAGAGTCCAGGGACTAACCGGCAAGTCCAACAGTCATCCATTTGCCCAGAACAGCAATTAAGCACCCTTCCCCACCCCCAAGACATTATCCTAATCTAAAACAGGCAAAGCGTGGGCACAAAAACAACATCCATGCCTATATCTGATTTTGATTGTCTCTCGGAAGAGATAAATAATAGTGCTAATGACATCCAAAGCCCGAGTAAAGTGCCAATAACTGACGCACGTCTGCACCACGCTCTCAGATACAGCTATTGCTCTAGAAGCAAGCCTGAAGAGCAATTCATTCCGTGTTCTCTTCTTGCGTTACAAACTCATCTTAACTTTCCCTTCTTGCTTGGAAGGTCACTCCTTAAAGTGTCTCCAGAACAGCTGAGCAAGAAGCCACTGTACTTCACAGCCCAACTGAACTACAGCTGAAGCAGGAGCGTCACTATTGTTCTTACTTCTCACCAGGGTTATCACATGCTAACGAACCTACTGCAGAAAAAAAATTCCTAGATCAAATGGATTTCCACAATCTTGCACTCGATATTATAAAAACCTCACAGCATTAACGACACTGAGAAAATGGCAGCACTTACATGCAATAGCTGCCACGGTAATTTTGATACCTTGCAGTTAGTAATTTTTTTTCGCAGCAGGATAAGCATGAAAATTCTACAGCCAAAACACACAGAGATCCAGGGGTACAGGAATATTGTTGTCCTCCTGCCTTTCCAGGGGTTTGCTCAAGGCTTTTGGGTAAGGCCAACTTTTTATTCTACCTTAAATCCCCATTAACTTCTGCATGAGCTAAATCTAGATCAAGGATAATTGCTTCAAATTTGCTTGAGGACACAAAAAGCAAATCAAGCTGGTGTAACTCACATTCTCAAAATCTGTGTTACAATATATTACCATTTTGAAAAAAATGTTGCAATAATTTATAAAAATACAAAGAGGAGGACGACTGAACAGAGATCACAACTCTTATGAACTTACCATGCTTTTAAAGAAGGCGGGTACTATTTACAAGTGATGTATTTTCTGTGACACCTTTTAACTATACAGGATCACCACGAATAAATCGAGAAAAGCACCTCAACCTACTCACTGGCAATTGAAAACACTAAAAAAGGCTCTTGGCAAGATTAAATTTCATGTATGGATTATTTCCCTAATCAACCTGATTCACTGGCAATTATATATAATCTGGCAAAGCCAAAACCTATATACAATAACATTATCAAATGTTTCATTAGAAACACCACCAAATCAGTGTCAAACACATTACTTTATTTGTCTAGGATGATGTGTCCTATAAGGTACAAAAAAGTGCTCTTCAGTTTGCCACAATTAGTTAAAAACATAGCAATCTATTGCCTACAGGTAGGAAAGTTTTGAATGATGTCATATATATATTTATATATGAATAAACAGTACAGAGATACTGTGAAGTTTCGATGAGATGCAGGATATGTTCAAATGCTGTTAAAAGTTGAGATTTCCCCTTTTTGCATTAAAAACACAATGCATACAATATGCAGCATTTTTTTAAACGTCAAAGGACAACATAACCTAAATGCAACTACTCTTCCTTAAATTTAAGCAGCGTAAATGGATTATTGTTTTCACATTGAACAATTATTTTTAGTTTTCACATATAGGTTAAATGACAACATGTGTATGTACAAAACCCCACGGGTTTTTATTAGATAAAATTATCCCAGAAGAACCTGTACACCTGAGCCTGTAAGTGTAAGAAAGTGTGGTCAGTAGCAACATCTTTTTAAAAAAAAATAACAGAAGAGGTTCTTGCATAGCAAGGTGTGAGGTTAAACCCAAAAGGAGCTTATCCATAAATCGGGTAAATCCCAGATCACTGTAGAACAGAAGTTAACTGTGAATTAGAGCCAAAGCTGGTCAAACGGTTGAAGAGCCGCATACAAACCCCGGCTGATTAACTACAGACAGGTAACTACTACGAGCAAGTCATTTATATACGCAATGTGAAAGGGATGGATTGGAAAGAAAAAGCAACGTCATCTGCAATTTGCATCTTCTTTTGACTTCAATTCACCCCTCATAGTAGCGCTCCTCACACAGGAGAGCACGGAGCAGTCCAGCACGCCTTCCGAAGATAAAATTACACTTGGTACTTTACATTCCTAGAGTACTTGGCAAAATACCACTTAATTCAGTGGTGGGCAGTGACATTTCACAAAATACTTCCTACCATGTTATCGGTTACAGTAATTTTGGCATCACTGTAGAAATCTCGTACAGGGATAACAGCTGCTCAAGAATGAAACGTAGTAAATGCTACCTTTGGAGCAAATTAAAGTCAGATCTCCCTGGCCACTTCCCTCCCCTATTAACTCGCAGTATCTGAACAGATCCCCAAAGTGTTACAAACATACTAGCGCACACTCAAAGACACCTACATCTGTGGGGAGAACAATTATCTCCATTTATTTTGTTTCATATACATCCATATTTTGAATTTTAATACAAAAGAAAAAAATTAGAATCTGACAAATGTTTACAAACAAGATACCTTCAAATAGATTTTACTCATTTCAGTCTGGTGCAGAGTAAATGACAAATTGTACTGTTATATTCAAGGCAACAGAGTCTGTAGTCCATGACCACTTAGCCCAACTTTTATGCAAGCTTAATTGTTTTTATCTACCATGAATGATAAACTCATTGTTGATTCCCAGTTCTGTGTGTGTGCACATGTGTACATAGCAGCTCCTTTCATAGAAAGAAAAGACAGAGGTCTTCTTGTACTTTTACCTACAGGAATCATGTTAAGATACAGAATGGATTACATGTAACCGGGGCTGGATTTTATAAGAAAAAATAATTAGCTGACAAATGAGGGCAGCAATAAAAAAGCGTCTTTTTTGCAACAATAAATAAATACAGTCAAAGTTTTCTGTGTGGACTTTAAACCAGCTTCTTCACTGAAGAACAGACGTGGCATTTCCATGGAGTTAAACGTGACCCCATTTACTGTATCTTTTTTTCTTGCTCTCTTTCTCTCTCTCTCTCTCCTTCAACAAAACAAAGTTTTCCTGCTTCTGCCACAATAGTACAACAATTTGATCTTGACAAGAAAGTGGTGCTGCTGATTTTTATTTCTTTGTCCTTTGGACAAAATAAGCCAAGAATATAATTTGACTGTTGTGACCAATAAAAACGCAGTTTACATCAAGTCTTGTCAGGATAACCTGACTAAAAACATCTGGCTTCTTAATTAAAAATTTTCAGACAACCAGATTCTTGCTCGTGTGTTAGGTTAACACGCTGAACTCTAAGAAGCTGTAGACTGCAGTTTGTTGTTATGGGACCTGCAGAATACAGAAGAAAGTGAAGAATTAAGCACCCTTCATTTCGGAGACATGGTTGCTGCAAGGTGTTGCCAAGGGTAAATCACAATGAGGGAATTACCACCATGTTGCTTCCATTTATTTTTTTCCCCTTCGGAAAAAAGAACACTTAAAATAATTCTCTCTGAATTTTAAGCATATTTTCTCCTACAGTATACAAATATTTCAGTACTTGTAAAATGCAGTATGTCACTGGAATATTCCAAAATGCCTGAAATCAGTTTTACTCTCATATATTTACATAATAGTAGTCCATCAAAAGGAAAGCAAAAAGACATTTTTAATTGTGAATATTTATAATAAGGTATACTTTGTTTAAATTTATTCAAGAAGTCTTTGGATTAAGTTAATAGAAAAAAACTGAACAGGCATGTTAAAAATCACATTTTTGCTAATCAGAGTTCAGCAAAACTCCTCTTTGACATTCACAGTTTTATTAGTGACTGAAAATAAAACAATAAAATACATGGTTTCCAAGATGAATTTTCATTTCTCTCAATACAGTATTCGAGGAATGGGACAATTTTTTTGTTAATACAGTTACGTTTACCAGCATATGTTTGCTGGTAACAAAAAACAAAACCCCAACATTTACTTTTTAGACAAATGAGCTGGATTTTTAGGGCAGTTTAATGTCATTGAATTGTACAATAAAAGAAAGTGACCCCAACATCCAGTTCTGACTCCAGTTAATAAGTTCAGACTAAAGATATCACAATCTGCAAGAAAAGAAAGAACATGGATGGTATAAATGAAAAACAATAACAAATAAGATGCAGCAATGAAATTAGTGTGCGAGCAGTGAGTGCTGGATAACCAGCTAAAGCAAGATGATGGAAACATGAGTTGAAAACTACCTCATAAAAATCATTAATACAGTATTAAATCGGAAAGAAAAACGCTGGACAAATTGATTTGATCTCACCCCTTCTTATCAATCCTACTCCTGTTGCATATAGGAAATTAGACAGCTTCCACAACAATGGATATAAAGGGAAGCTTTCAGCTTAGTTAATTACAAATCAATATAATCCTGCATTAATATCTGAGGCTACCAGTCTGTTACAGTTTTGACTGCTACAGTCAGACGGACAAAGTTAACTACTATACGTATACAACTTCTGAGTAATGCTGAAAGGCGTCCAACATTTGTAACTTGGTTACAGTTGGCTTACGTTGGAATACAGCAGTGATACAGAGAAAACTCTGTACTCCGACAGTGTTTTGAGCAAGCTGGTTTTAGGAACAGCTGTACAAAATACCACATTGTGATTTGACTAGTGCCATACAGCTGCCACGCACGTGCTACTCGACAGAATCGGCAAGCAACAGAAAAAAAAGCGTAGCAGAGTTGCACATTCTCTTTCAGGAATGTCTATGTTAGGGAAATACTCTACATTGAACCCTCTACCGAAAAACATTATAAAAAAAGTAAGTTTAATTTTAAATACTTAATTTTGAATTATGTTTAATTTTCCATATCTCACTTTAAGCCTTACTTATTCTCTCCGTTTCAAATTGGTAAATTATAAAAAGATGAGAGAAGGTAGTAAAAACTAAAGTGTTTTAATTTTTCTTTGGATTATAAGCTTCATAGAAGGATTGTCTCTTTTTAGCTTCTGAAAAGTATTTATCGCAGAGTAAAACATTACCAGAACTCAGAACACCACAGTATTTGTCCTGATCAGAAACGATTCTCAAGAAGAATTCTGCAGCAATGACTTAAAGCATCATTCAAATTCTCTACATTTATGATATTGCTGAAATTTGCATCTAACAACTCATTTCAAATAAATATTACAGAGTAACCTCCACTAAATAATATTTAACCCTTAACTTTGATGGAAAATGACAGCTGGCTATTACAGAACATTTTTTTTTTCTTTAAAAGAAAAGCAGTTGTCCAAGAAAGCGCATGGAGAGGCAAATCCCTGTACGAAAGCAAGGTAAGCTTCTAAAAGCATTAAGGAGATTTTAGAGGACAACAGAACATCTATGATTAGGAACACATTAGCTTACCTGCTTGCCTTAAATCCTTTTAGTTTCTGTACAAAGAATGATTCAAGAACTTCAGCACATTGGTAAAAAGGGGAGTCACTTGGATTGTAGTAACGACAGTTATCAAAAATTTTGGTCATATCTGCCACAAACTCCGTGACCTTTTTGTAGTAACGTTTCAGTATTCTTTCTTCCATGGTGGCAAGGTCTTTAAAGAAACCAAAGATTATTAAAATGAGAGATTTTCATCCTCAACAGAAGTTTACATTGTCAGACTGTGGGAAACAAAGCCTATCTAGGTTAGTTGCTTTTCCAGGAATGCTGGTTGTGAGGTGGTGACACCAGTAGGTCTCCTTCAGAATAAATGCTTATGCGTGAATATGTTGTGTGCAGCTAAATTAAAATGCAAGTATCAAAATGACCTTGGAAAACTTGGGTCTTTGCAGGAAGCTACTTGGTTTTTCTGAAGAAATTAAGGAAAAAAAACCCAAAAAGTCAGACAATCTGGATTCAGGTACTTGTACTTTATTTTCTTTACAGCCTTCACTGAGACCACAAGTCATACATGTACATGTAACAGCTATCTAAACCTTCTGATTGTTTTTAATTTGAATTAATTACTTGCTTCGAATGAATTATCAATTTTCATGGGCACATGCTCATTACCACATGGCACAGATGAAAGATTTCAAGTGTAGGATCATGCAAAATCCTAGTGCTCTAATTCTTAGTGACTAGACACATAAATGCGACCAAAATGGTGAAGTGGAGCAGTCATTGTCCTATTTTAATGCAAAGGCAAATTAAAAAGAGGGAGAGGAACAAGAACTGCCAATTATAAATATGCTTGTATAAACGTACAGTGGCACTTTTAGCTGGAAAAACAATGACCTGCCCTTGGAAAATGCCCTTAAAGTGCTTACTTTGAAATGCCAGCAGTGCCAGAATATGTGAAAATAAATGTAGATGGGCCTGATTACCTAGTGTATTTTACATATTTACTTCTATATACATATAGAATATGTATACAAATATACATATTTACTTCTATACCTACAAGTGTATTTTCCTGCTAGTTAAGTCAGAAAGGGCTAAATGCCCTTTTGTTTATCCACTCAATCATCATATGCTTCATTATATTATTATTGAGCTTTCCTTATAAACTTTAACCCCACGGAATAGAAGTTGTTTAGCATTTCCATAACACCACAACCCAAAACTTTGGAACAGAAAAGGTCACAATTTCTGAGCAAAATATTATTTTCAGTCAACATACAATTTTGCCAAGACAGTAAGCTTAACTTTCCTATTTCTAGGATCAGTGAGGAGTAGGTGGGAAAGCTCAAATGATACACTAGCTCTCATTTAGACGTACAAAAAGGTATTGGTTCAGTAACTGGAAGGAAAGGAACAACATTTAGCAACACCATTTCTTGCAGGAGGTAGATTTTCCTAAGAGGTTTCACATTCAAGTGTTGATCTAGCTTACTCCTAGCTAACTGGTAAGGTCTAATAAGATCAGAGTAAAACACTGTAAAGCTGCAGCATCTCCTCCTTCACTTTCCCCCACATAGACAACCTTTGAAATAATTATTTTTCCTACAGCTTTGAAGACAAATTACATATAATACAAAGTTTAGTATACTATCAAACCAAATGAAGGTAATTTTGAACTCCATCTTAAGTTGCGTGTCACATTTAACTGTATTAGCACCACTTCCTCTTTAAACCCTAGAGTACGTACCCCACAATGCAGGAGGAACAGATGCAGAAAAGGACAGGAAAAATCCAAGCAAAGCAAAACATAGCAAAATTTTCCTCTTGAAATAAAGTAATTTAAAAACAAGAATTCTGTCCTACTGCTGCACTGAATTTCATATTTTGTAAGTTAGACCAACGGTATTTAGGGTTAAGGAGTCAGCCTAGAAGTAGATTTATTAACCCTCATGATCTTCTAAATATATCAATGAAAAATCACATTGTCTCATCTGCCTAACTGCAAAAACTGTGTATTCTGCAAAACACAAACACATCTTTAAGATCCCTGGATGGAAATGGTCAGCAGGTAACTAATTTGATATTCAGAAACCCAAATCCACTCACTCACGCTATTGCTCAGAAACACTTACCCATTGGTTCTTTAATAACACCATAATAATCTGGTGCATCATTGGGGTCTACTGGTTCTAGGAATGGCCACGCCATCTTGTGAGCCTGTCAGAAAAAGAAAGAAAGATATAATTACCAAAAAATTTTAAGTTAAACTAGCACTATTTAGTAGCTAAACATTTTCATTATACTTTTATCTGTTGGAGTCTTGAGTTGAATTTAAGGAAGAAGTGCTGCATTATATGAAAAGGTAGCTAGTTCTCATCTGACGACGAAATAAAGTTTTAAAGCTCGATGTCAATGACCGAGGAGTTGGTATTCAGAACAGGAAACAATGTGAAATTCAGACATAACAGGATACTGTGCTAAACAGGCTGCACAGAAAGGTACGTAATGAATTTCTTGAGAGTGTTTGGCACTTCTTACCTAGAAATGGGCCACTGTTTTCACTTTCAAGAACTCTAAAATTAATTTGTTTTCATAAATGTCTAAAAAATGTAGAACAATGCAAAATGCTACTCTTTGAGGATTTCTGTTACCACACAATTATTTTATCAAAATTCTTGAAATTTTTTTACAGTTAGAGCACAAACTACATTTGGAAGTGACAGATAAACCAGAAATATACTGTAACAGACTGTGATGTAATTCTTATTATCAGGATGCCATCATTTACATGCTGATAACAACTTTCCGTGACAACACTATTGAAATTAGTGACTCCAGGATTAAAGTACGGAAGTGTAGATCAGAAATCATATAAAACTAATCTGAGAACAAAGTGTTGCATCTTCTACATCCCGTGCAGTTAGGCTACCACTCTGCCTCTTGGTATTCTAAGGAAACCTGCTTCCTTTAGAGAGTTTAGTTTCACTAACTCAGAAGCAAATGATATATGAATTATTGTAAATATTCCTCAGCACAATAATGCAAATCATGTTTGCAGCTGACAAAGTGACATTTCTCACAAAAAAAGAGCGCGCTTTGCTATTTCCTTTTTAAAAGTCTAAAACAACTAGAGAAATCAAAACGCACTCCAAGACTCACTAGATACGTCCTGTACATTAAAGTGCTCCACTTTGCTGCAATCCTTGTTCTCACCTGTAAGGAACGTAGTACTCTTCTTAAACCTTCATAATCTTTATCAGTTAGTGGACTGAGTACAGTCATGGCATCTTCTGTGGACTGACATTGCGGACACACATATTCATCAATGAGATCTGCCTCACTTTGTAATATGCCAACACAGCGCCCATGATACCAGTTCTGACATCGGTCGCAGCCAATGTAAAATCTGCAAGGTCCAAAAAACCGTTAGTGACTTGATCTATTTAACTTAAACATTACATTTAAATACATGAACCTGCAATCGCCTGCATACAAGCAGATACTCGGCATGATTAAATACAACAGTGTGACATGGTATTTCAGACTGACAAATTCCAATTACACTATTCAAACTGCTTTCGTATTTACAAACAGGCTAAATTACAGACCATTTCAAAATTAGTTCCTAAATTTTATACTAGGCACTTTCAAGCAATCACAATTTCAAAAATCATTCCTTTGCTTTACAGTTGAAAGGAACAGTGTAATGCCAGAAGTCTCACACAACCAATATTCCAAAACAATTCAAGATACATTTTGCACAAACTGGACTACAACTAGGGCTCTTGTTTCACTCCACACAAACAATTTTCGTATGGGAGCTTCAGTCTTGTAGTTGAATACAGAAGGGGTATTCTATGACACAAAGCCTTACAGTAAAAGGTATACCAACCATATACCCCCATACTAGATTATGCTTCCTATCCAGATCAGACTAAAGCACACACACACACAAAAAAAAAAAAAAAAAAAAAAAATCCACCAAACACTACATTTGTCTTTGAATCCTTCTTACTATCCCTTGTTAAAAAAAGAAAAAAAAGCAATCCCAATTTAAAGGACATGGTGGTGTGGTTTTGGTTTCTTTTTAATTAAAAAAAAACCCAAACAAACCCAAAGTAAAACAAACCAACACATTTTGACCACCCTGAAAACTTCATTTTTCCTAAACATTTACAGTATAGAAACATATTGGAGAGGAAGACAATTACTGAAAAGCAATTTGTATTACGAATGAATACAACATATGCAGAATAACTTCTTTTTTCTTTGCAAGGAACAGGAAACCACAGTCAGAGCAGTTGCTACCTAAACATTAAATAAGAGGTTCTTATCAGAACTCACTGTGACTCATCATAAGGTGTTCTGCAGATACAGTACAATTCCTCACTGCTGCCCTCTTGTGCCCGTTTACAATCATTACAGATGTACACATCCATTTTCTTAGCCTCCTTTTCTGTGATGCCAACACATTCTCCATGATACCAGTTAGTACAAAGATCACAGCCAATATAGAACCTAAAAGTATTCACAATGAAAATGACAATGTAATTGTCATTTCAAATGGCATGGCACTTTTCCCTGCATTTCTCTCTGATGCACTTTCTTGCTGGCCTACTTTCTTCAATTTTCTGTCTCAGTTTCCCTGCTTCCTGGTATTCTATCCTTACAAACTAACATCTCATGCTGCAGCTATACTGTCAGTAAGGTCACTTGGGTCAATTTTAAATTGACAGTTCATTAAAATGCACATCAATATGTAACCAGACTGTGACAAAACTGGGCTAAAAATGTATGTCTCCAAATGTGCGTGTGAAAAACTGTAAAAGGCACAAAAAGACAAGGCCAAAGAAAAAGATTTACATTTTCAAAACCGTAGCTCAAAAGCCACTGAAACATTTCCTTAAGATTTGAAAATGTAGGTCTCAGTTAATTTAAAAAACAAAAGCAAAGCGCATACACCAACTAGGAGTTACAAGTATACTACGAAGAACATGCATACCAGCCATGTGTAGAATACATATTGGTATAACATGATATGAAAGAAAATTGGGTCAGGACATGGTTGTCATAATTTTAATTGGGAGGGCACTGAAAAACAGATATTAAGCTACTCAAAATTGCAACGAATTGGAATGTGGACCATTCTTCAGAGAATAATGTCTACTCTTAGACACAGCTATGTGACGGAACCAGATATGGTATGACACAAAGTGAAGGGAACCAGGTACAGAACCATGTGAATGGGACCTTGCACAGAATGATGTGACAAAACTGTAAAATATTATGCAAGGATGTTTGACATTTTGCGTATGGATATCTCAAAACATACCTATGACTAGTGACAATCAACCAGATGGGCGAAGTTACACATCCATTCTCTCTGCCGAAGCAAAAGCAAGCTGACTCAGAACCTCGATCTCCCTGGATTTCAGAGACTGCCAACCACCTGCCACATGCTGCTGTATGAATTCCTGCCATCTTAGGTTGTCCGTCCACAAGCACCATCCACTGGACAGTACACACCAGCAACAGGACAGTAGCTAGCACATGCTCCACAAAATAAGCATCTCTAATTTCTTGGGCCTCTGCATACATCTGGGATACTCAGATCCTGCCTTTTCTCTTAATTGTCAGTGAGATAAATCCCCCAAAAAACAAATTAAAAAAAAAAAAAAATCACACAACCCAACCTTCCATAAAGAATGGACACACATAGCTCCTTCTGACAGCTATCAACAATTCGGCCTGTGTCCTCTTCCCAAGAGGGACTGCGTCTGTCTGCTTCTGGTGATCTGGAAGCACATTTACATCCAGGTGTAGATGCTAAACCTTGCCACTAGAATGCGGACCAGGCGTCACATTACGCTTTAACAAGTAAGTTGGAATCTAAGTAGGAATCTTAGAAGGATACCCTTACTGACTATCCTTGAAAACTGTACGAGCAAATCCCTTCAACCTTGAAGTATCACAAATGAGAACTAAATATAAGAGATTTGCAATAAAATACACAACACAATGACTTTTGAGGATTTACTACATCCTATAAAATTGCATAGGGTATTCATAATATACCACGAATTAGCCTTTCAAGCAGCACATCTATCTTTTCTGAAGTAGAAAAGACACACCAGCACAGAGGAGTATCTGATGCCTACATATGCATGGGGGAAAAAAAGGTTTACCAGAAAATTGTTTTAAAACTTGACTAATCCCTTTTCAGATAGTAAAAGGATAATGTAGTTCAACGGCACAGTCAAAATTTGTAAGAACATAAAATCCAGGATTCACAAAAAGCAAAGCAGCAAAACTGAATTGTATTGCTAAGGATACTACTAAGTTATCAACATTTCATTTTCTTGAAGTTTTATTCTGTGCATTTAAGCACAGTTCCCGATTCAAGCTACCAAAATTCATTCTATGACCACATTTTTCATCAGCTTACCTAAATGCCCACTGGAGTCAACAGAAAGAGTTAGTCTGACAATCAAATCCTTTTGCTCACAGAATTTGTTCATTGTATCTTGTATTTCTGACAGTTCTATCACTTACTAACAACAGTAATACACACACCTTTGGTATCACAACAAAATAAGAACAGGGTATCCTCCTAAGCTTACTGCATGACAGAAAGCCTAACGCAACGCACAGCGTTCTTACTTTAAGTAAGCTAGGTGACATCCCCAAGTAAGTAATGGTGAATTACCAACCAGGGCACCAGAAGTCTGCTATTTCTACCATGAAAATGGTAGCACAGAGAGTCCAATTTCCCACACACTGATGTAATGGTCAGAGCTACTGAGCAACCAAGGTGAAAACCACCCAAAGACCTCAACTTCATTTAAAACAAAACAAAACAGAAAACCCTAGAAGGAACCTCAAGAGATTCTCTAGTCCTGGCCCTAAATTTGGAATGAAGAACCATGATTGGACTGAAAGCACTACTCCACCTCTATTGTTTCTTTCTGTTATCAGCATTTAAACCACCACCAAATGGCACCAATTAATACTCTTTGGTATTGTCACTTGTTAAGCAGATACATACTCACTTGGAATTGGTCTGAAGTCAGATTTATTTTACATACATCTCCACATTGCTAGCAGTTACTAACCATTACTAACTACTGGTGTTAGTCACTTCTAGCTTAAGCAGGAA
>NW_010539875.1:21628-58398 GCF_000687285.1 Phaethon lepturus
ACTGCATCTTCCACACCATCACTTACTAAATTTCTTCACAAATTTTGTATGTAGCATAAATATTTTCCCTCATTCACAGTCACAATCAAACTACAGAGAACTGCAGTTTTTACTTTGTCAAATGCTTACATACTCATTTTTTTATCGACCCTGGGATGTAAATTCCAACACATGGAAAACATTTCTACCTGAAACATTGTCCAAAGAGAACTGCATTCCAGTAACTTGGAACCCCCTTTACTGGCTATTGACTTACAAACAAAACAAAAAAAAGTAATTTATTGGAAGACGGTACCAAAGCTATTTCTAAGGAACATCAGCTACTTGTTCACAAGAAATTGCTCAAACCAAATTGTCGCTTGCTTCCGAGGCAGAGGCAAAACGGCAAAAGAAAGAATAACAGAGCGGAGGAAAAAAAGAAAAAAGAGTATGTGCATGTGAGACAGAAAGGTCATACAATGGAAACATGCAAACAAGTAAAAATATAAATCACGTACATTAATAGTATAACTCAAGTATGTTAATAGTTTTGTAGCTGCTAGTGGAAAACAGAGACTTTATTCTTTATACCTTAGTGATCACTGCAATAATACCTGATACTCTATCTCCAATTCTAGAACTACCTTGCGCTAACAGCTAAATACTAAACCTAAAGCTAAGAATACACAGTAAAAGGCTATGGCATTCACTACTCACTTAGACTCATCATAAGGCGTTTTACAGATGCAGTAAAGCTTTGTGTCCTTCTTTGTTTCCTTTGAGGTAGTAGAGATCATTTTCTTTTTCTTGGACTTGGAAGCTGACGAATCTTTCTCCTCATCTCGCTTTCTCTTCTGGGAGCATACTGGCATTGGGACTGTGGTGGAGGAGGAGGAGGAGGTGACGCTGGCTGCATGTTGCTGTGGTGGTGGTGGTGGCAGTGGTGGTGGCGGCGGTGGTGGTGCAGCGGCTGCAGCTGCGGCTGCTGCAGCTGCTGCTGCTGCAGCAGCTGCCTGGGCTTTTTCTTTTTCTTTCTTAATTTTAGTCAAGTCTTTCTTTAACTCCTCCTGAAGTATATTAAATGAATAAATAGAGAGGGAGGCACTCCATATGATTATTCCAATATAAGATTAAAATCTAGACATAAACCCCCATGCTTAAGCAAAAGAAAATAATTATAAAGCCATTTCAATGTGCAAATTTTTTAATGTGCTTAAACTGCAATTCACATAACATTAAAAGAGTACACTCTTGGCCTACTATGACCCTTTGGCTGTAATTTATCAGAAGCTGTTTCAGGAAACAAGGTAATTTCAGTCCAGATGAAACACAAGATGCATAGAAAGGACATATACTAGCTTCGCAGGGCTCCACGCATCCACAACCAGAACTTCTTCCTCTATGTTTCTTTAAAAGCTCACTGAGCAAACAGATAAATTAAAAATTAACACAGAAATGTTCTCCCCAGCTTAAAATCAAATTAGTCTTTGAGAATAACTGTCCTTACCTGCACTTCAATTTGTAGATCTTTGTCCAGAAGTGCTCTTTTTTTCAATATTTCAGCTTTCAGCTGTTCTTTATGCTTGAAAAGCAGAGCTGAGAGCTTAGTAGCATTCTGTTTACTACGCTTCTGTTCTACACTCTCTTCTCGTTTTCGTTTCTTAGCTGCCTGTTTTTCTTCTTTGTCTATCTTATCCAGAATATATTTCATCACTTGGTTGCACACAATCATTCTGGAGAAGAAATAAAGAAATAAAAGAAAAGTACGTTGTACTGAGCTGCCTATTTATCCTCAGTTGAGAATGCAGAATCATTTAATTCTCCAGTCTCTGCAAGTTGCAAGCTAAATTATTACATTTCTTAAGATGTACAAGGCAAATTTAGTAACCCACATTGCTCCCACTCTTTTTTATTTACTAGACCACCACCGGGAGAGATCAAGTCCCTAGTTAGGCTCAAGAGGGCCAGTCCCAATTTCATTTAACTGATCCAAATACTAACTGTTCCTCCCCTTCACCTATAGAACTCCTAACAAAATCTTAGGCTTCAATACAATGAGAGATATTTTCACTCAATTCAGTTTCCACAAACACATTTGAAAAAGCTGGATTTTGTTTATTCTGATGTAGGATGTAAGCAAGTTGGAAGCCTGTAACTCCTTCTAAAACACACATTTCCACACTCCAGTGACCACCAAATATTACTAAGCTTTTGTATTTTGGCATAAGGACCGATACATATTTTTCACTGTATAGGAATCACTATAAAACAGTTCCCAATTTCTTCACTAATGACAACAGAAGATTAATTTTTCATCTCCTTGTTGTATGTTCAACTAAAAAATCTATTTTCCTGCTCACTTGTTTGGCAATTTTAATTTATTTTGCTTTATTTTTAAATTAGAAAATGTATATATTTTTGTTCTTCTGAATTTACTTTTCCCTTCCCATTCTATTTCAAACTCACTAGAAAACTAAATGCTTCTTGTTGCCAGAGTGACCATGAAAAATGATTTCCATTGACACACGAGCTGAAAGCAAACAACAAAATAGCAATGGCCAGGACAAGTAGCTGCTGCTAACTTTTAGTCTTAGGCTCAGACATATTGCCTTTTGATACACATCTGTATTTTCAAATATGCTCACCATTTTGCAGGGCCATACAATTTTGTTTACTTTGCTCTTTTTACCTGCACTGTATCTACTTGATTTCGTCTGCTTTTTCACCAGGTAGGATACCCAAACTACATTTTTGTAGAAGAAAAAAGTTGGTGAGAAGGAATAACAGCTGTACCATGAACTAAGCTAGTTAGAAGTCTTTTTTTTCCCCACTGGACTTCTGTCAGTCTAAGTACCAAGTTGGCTGTGTGACATCATTAAATGAAGAGTATATGACAATACATCTTATTCTTTATGCAATTGTGAACATTAAGTGAGTAGCACCTAGTGATACTGTTGTATTCAACTAAGCTTGGACCCTGATTTGATGATGAAAATTTTATAAAAACTACTATTCTTTTTTTAACTATCTGACAACACACACACTTGTGATTAACCAGCTGAAGCAACTGCATGAATGAAAAGGAGTCAAAATAACCCAAGACAAATGACAAACACTCCAGATTTGTGTTTAGCAGCTTCAAGCATAAAATCTCCTAGTCTGTTGAACAGCACTATCTTCCAACTCTTCAATTGCTTCTGTAGAGTGGGATGTACCATGGACATGAAAAGAAATAAACTGCCAGGATAAAGAACAAACATGCAACAGAACTATTAATTTCCTGTGCTCCTGTAAGGATGGTTTTTACCTTGAATTTAAAAACTGTGGCCAGCTCCAGACACATGCAATACAACATTTCACTTTAAAAACACATAATTAAAATAAAATTTAGAATATAGAGGATTCACTTACTTAGAAAGAACACTGTTATGGAAGTTACTTTTGAGTGTTACTTTAACCAATTTTAAAATAGCAAAATTTCTTTAAGCGGGTTTTTACAAAACAGTGTTTTATTATACCACCATTAAAAGATGTTATAAATGTAAAACTTTCACATCAAAGGTGCACTATGATGCATATTCACCTTTGATTTTCTTCCCTCTCAGCTGGAGTCAGTGTCTTCTTCTGTTTCAAGTGTTCTATGACAGCATTCTGTTTCATAACCACCTGTAGGATAATACAGAATCCAAAGTAAAATATGAACACTTTAGCCAGTATTTCATAATATTGCTGGGAAAACCAGGATATTTCCTAAGTTAAAGAAAAAGTTAGTGTTATTTATTTCAGTAAGTGACAAAATAAAAATTATTTTATTGGGGGGCGGTGCTTGTTTAAAGCAATTATTTGAAAATTGAAAATGAAACTGAAAATTAACACCACCTCCACCCCCCCACCCCCCACCCCCCGAATAGGATATTTTGCTTATGCCGAGTTTAAACCTAGGGACTAAATGTAAATTGACAGTATTTCTTCAGTGACTGATTGTTTTATTTTTAAAAATGGTAAGAGTCTATTTTTTATATATATGTATTTATTTTAAGCCCCGCAGCCATCCAACAGTATTACATTTCAGATACCTCTTTGAAACCTCAGTTTCCTATAGCAGGCAATGAAAGTACTGCAAATGTGTTCTGAACATCAGCTCTCCTACCTACAACCTATCTTTCCTGAACTGAGAATTAAGATATATTGTCCCAGCAGCTAGTGGTAAGTTGAATCAAGGTGCCAGAAGACTGCAGACACGGTACAATTGACTTGATGGGCTGAATTAACTTAGAATATTTAATTAAATTGCCAAAAGCAATCGTGCACTAACTTTGAAAGAATCAAATGAACTGCCTATCAAATGGATTAACATTGTTAAAAAGAACAGGCATTAAAAATGAGATTTGTTTCATTAATTAAGTTTTCATTTCCTTCTGTTAACTTTACCTGTTTCTGGATAATGTCACTTTGATTAGAAGCCTGAAGGGTGTGCTCACGTTTAATTTCTATCTGTTGCTGCTTTTTCTTCTGTTGCTGCTCCCTGAGCTGCTGAACTCTCTGCAGCTGCTCCTGAACACTAGCTGCTTGAACTGTTACCACATTCTGAATCTGGTGAGCCTGTACTGGGCTAGTTTGTTGGATCTGAATAGGTAACTGAAGCTTGATCTGCTGGGGCACACTGCCTTGTTGGGCTTGTATCTGAGCCACAACATGTGACTGAAGCTGCGAGAGAACTTGGACTTGTTGCTGAAGCTGAGGCACTGTAATAACTTTTGTTGGAGGCTGCTGAAGTTGCAGCTGAGGACGAGTTGGGGATTGCACAGGAACCTGATTTAAACTTTGAGTAGTTGGAAGGGTTGAGACCGAAGTCTGAACCTGAGGTTGTGATTGCTGCAGCTGAGCTTGAATTTGTATGGGAGCATGGGGCTGCATCTGAATCTGTTGTTGGGTTGTAGTCTGCACCTGAGCAGGTTGCTGAGGCTGGACTTGGGACTGGCCTTGTGGAAGGATTGCAGTCTGCGGCTGACTCTGGACTTGCACTGGAGATTGCCCTTGAGCCTGGGTCTGTGCTGGAGACTGAACTGGAGATTTAGACGATTGTGCTTCAGGTGTGACTGGAGAGTCAACAGATGCTGGAGTCTGAGATTCAGGCTGGGTCTGAGTTTCAGGCTGAAGTGCTGGCTGAGGTGCCTGTGGCTGGGCCAGTGGCACAGGCTGAGTAGTCTGATTCTGCACTTGAGGCTGGGCTTGCTGCTGATTCTGAGGCTGTGGCTGAATTGGCGGCAGCACTGATGTTGGCTGTGCCTGTAGAGCTTGCTTCTGTTCCCCTGTAGCTGTGAAGGATAAAAACAAGTATTTCATTAATTTCAAATGACACATCTATGAGCCTTACTAATTTGAACTTTTTCGAGCTACTGTAAAGCTCTATGCAGAAATTAAAGAGATTTCTAAGCTTATAATACATTTCCAACAAATTTACTGTAAAAACGGACCATCTCCAACGGCATAAAAACTTCCATGCAACTGAAATCAAAGCTTTCTTTCTGCTGAACAGAGCAATGCTTACCCGAAGTTGAAGTAGAAACTGTTGTTGTAGTTGTGCTAGCTGTAGTAGCAGCTGCTGGTAGTGGGGTGAAAAGAAATCTCTGAATTGTACCATTTGGCATAGCTGCTTGCATAAGCTGTTGTCCTGGACCAGGTATCACAGTCACACCCTGAGGGATTAATTGTAATTGACCAGTAGTTTGACCTTGTCCCTGAATTACCACAGTTAATCCTTGACTGCCACCCTAAAAAAAAAGTTAATATTGATTGTATTAGTGATATAATTCTTAGACAGACTTTGCTGAAAATCAGAAGAATTAAGGGTTTGGATTTCAGAATTCAATACTTTTACCACATACCATATTCCTAAAACCCAAAACTAGCATCTGAGATCATGAAATACTAAAATACTCTTTCAACAATTCTATAATCAACAGATTACTGGGTTGGAGTTAGTTACACACATTTTCATGCAAATATTGCCAAGAACCCTAACCAGAAAGCAGCTAAGATAGAACATCTTTGTTCCTAGAATCTACAAGCAATACAGAGCATGGATCATTTTCGACATACGATTAATTACTTTCTCAAGAATCCCACCAGTTTGCATACAAGTCCTCTGCACTGAAAACATTTCATAACCACATATTAGATCCTACCCAGCTGTGAGCTTTCATGACTGACTGTTCAGTGTGTAATGTATTGTGAATTTCTGCTGCTTAAGCTGACTCTTAGGCAGCTCATGACATCACTCTCAACCCAGCGATAGAGAAGGTAGGATATTGTCTCAACACCTAGATGCCTAACTCCATGTTTTGTGAACCCATAGAGCAGAATAAGGTCCGTAGAAAAATCCTTCCGAGTCTTCTGGTGTGGAAATGAACTCTCTGAGTCTTGTTCCACATATAAAAATCTTATCTGGCAAGGAGCAGCCTGTACGTTACAATCATTTATATACATTATTTATAATTTGAAGAAGAGGTATTGTGGTAACTCACAGTTTTACCCTATGCTTGACTCTAAACTTATTTTTTGACAACAGACCTTCATAATCTGAGCAGAAGCTGTAAGAACTTTTTCCTCCTCCAGTTCCAGATACTGTAATTTTTCCTCTGAATCTCTGGATAACATGAATGAAAACTAAATCTTCACACAAAATCAAAAGACAAGGAACGAATGTTACGTTCTGAAGGTCTACAAATAGGCCATAAAAATAATTACGTTCCTTATTGCTATTAATGCAAAGACTTTTTTTCATACTGCTAAACTTTCCTGATACTAATTACATTACTGGGGAATACAACAGCAAGCGGTACTTAAAACTTTACATATACTCTTTAAGCTTCTTTCAGCCTGCAATTATGCTATCGGTCACCCTAAATGAAGGCCAAAACATACATTTAGGAGCAGCTACACTACACTGCTGAAATCCAAAGGCTTGATAAGATGATAAATATTAGCACATTTCCACTCCCAGAGGATGCAAAATATTTTACCTGTCCTTGTGTTAGTTGCGTGAGTTGGGCCATAGTAAGTTTCACTTGTCCCTGCTGAGGGCGAGGGGGCTGCGATGTGGTTTGTGGCTGTACTTGCTGAGGTGGCGTTCCAGCACTCGTGACCGTCTTCTGTCCAGCACTGGAAGAAGCTGTGCTGGTACTAGAAACTGCTGTTGAGACAGGCTGACCCCTGATTATTTGAGTCACCACTTGCTGTGTCTGACCTGTAAGAGAATAATTTGTGCTAAGAAATACATTTCCAACATTTTAACCCTTAGCACGGCAAACCTCCAAGTCACAACAACTTGCAATAGTATATAATCAGACAAGTGATGCAAACACTGCAGTTTGCACATAAATTTTCTTTACAAACTATTTGTGTGGTTGACTAAAAAATGGCTGCAAAATGTTTTCTATTTTAATTCAATTCACATACTTACGGAGTACTTCAAACACTTAGCTTGCCTTTAAAAAAATATTTTAAAAAAGGCTTTCTCAATGCACAATTATTCTAAACTTTTTTGTTTTTTTTCAAATGAACGGACTTAAAAATAGGTACTAGATTTCCCAGTGTCAATGATGAACAACACTGACAAAGCCAGCAAAGGCCCTTGTTAAAAGTCAAGCACCAAAGTGAGGTATTTTTGCATTGGGACATATGATACAGAAAGTATTTATGAAGAAACAAACCATGGACTACACACTGTAAATTCAAGTATTAAAATGAACCTACTGGCTGGAAGAATACCTTGTTGCACCACTACAGGTGTTCGAATGATGGTCTTCCCAAGCGTTGACTGCTGAAGTGGTGTCCGTATTACTGTCATACCAGGGCGGAGCGGTGTCCCTTGCACTACCTACATACACCAAAATGGAGACCATATGTAAAGTTGTGAAAAAAGCCACTCGGATATGCCCTGAAGTTTTGGGTTGTTTGGTTGGTTTTTTTAAATATAGTAAGAAATTACAAGATGCAAGCAGATCCAGTATTTTTTCATCTATGCCCACACAGCTAAGGCTTACCAAGCTCTAAACTATTAATTTTTCCAATTGGAGGGAAAATGGTTGTACGTTCTTGGAATAAAGGATCCATAAACGCTACTGCTGAGATGAGCCGAAAACACTGAAACATGACTAGACAGAACTTTTAATATCTGACGATAACTTAAAATATACGGACCCACATTTTTTGTATTAAGTCAGAAAAACATCTTACTTGTGAAGTGCTTGTTGTTCCTGATGTCCCTGTGGTATTTGGCCTAATGGTTACAGTTGCTGTCCTTGGCTGGAATGAAGTAAATGTTTGACTTGCACCTGTAGTCGATGGAATGATACCCAATACCTTTTGCTGAACTTGAACAACACCTAATTAAAGAAAAATTGAGAATTCATTAATGACATAATTGCCAGGAAAAGAAGTAAATGCAACTCCAGGGTGGCATTTAGAAATCAGTCTCCAGGTTTCTAGAACATCTCTGAGTCTTTCAACATTTCTTGGGAGAGCCTTTGTAATATTGTAAAAAGAAGCAGCATTATATTTTGTTGATAGTCCAACTACATTTTAAGTTAAGAAATAGGTATTTTAGAAAAGATTAAGGAAAGAGTGAATCTTCACAAAGATCCGTTTAATGGTAACTGCAAATAAGTCCTTGCATTGACACGGTGCCACAAATTAGTATTATACAACCATTAAAAGCTACAATCTGATTAATTTAAAATGTAGGAGACCAGTTCAAGCACCCTTCACCTACAAACTTGTGGTGCTGAAGAAAACGGGTAATACTTTTCCTGTCACCTAAGAAACTAGTAGCCCTCATGATTTCCTCAGATGCTAAGTATAATGGAGACAGATAATTGAGCTTTTCTGTTCAATATACATTCACAAATCTCAAAATATTAAGTCCTCTTCTTGAGGCAAGAAGAAAAAACACTAATCTTAGTCTGGAGCCAAACTCTTGCTCAGTGAAGAGCAGATGTAGGCATTAGTAACTAAGAACAGCAGCTTTTTTTTTTTGGTGAAGAAAGTTGTTTTGTTGATGTATAATTTAACAAAAAAAAAAAGCATGCTTCATTCCACATTGTTAAAATAAAGCTTACAATTTTGCACTATGAGATGTAGAATACATAGGCAAAAAACTTGCATTTTTCCCCTACAGACACAAATATGCAATACAGGGGGAACAAGCTCTAGAAACTTGTATATATGTGTGTGTATATATACATGTATATAAATAAAATATTTTTCCCCCTTCAAGTCACAGAACTTCACTGGGAAAATAGTGTCAATGGAGAATTAATCAGCAAGCTGGAATACATTTTTAATTCAGTTCCCTTTCCCCTACCTCCTTGAGTTGATGGCACATTGACGGCAACAATCTTGCTGTTTGCAGGGAGTGGCAGCTTAGTTATCACTTTCCCTGCCATCGTTACTGGGCTGCCTGAGATCTGGAAGGTCTGCCCTGTGCTGGCAATGGTTGTGGCTGAAGTGGCAGCTGTGCTAGTGGCTATTGAGGTACACAGAACAGTCAGTTTTAGAGCAGAATAATTAGTCAATGAAATGACTATTTTCAAGTATGAAACAGCAAACTACAGGATTATTTTTACAATCATTTTTGAATGCGTCATACTTTCTTTGGTAAAGATTCTTTTTTGGAAACAGTATGTTACAGCATAGGATGCTTTCATTATCAAAGACTACTAGTACAACAACTGTCAGTAATAAACAAGACAGGTCAGAAATAGACTACCTAGCAAGTCTGAACAAAGAAAAATTAAACATGTATTATCTCAGAATGTCCTGCTGACTTCACAGGAGATTTAAGAGCAAAGATAAAAAGAATTGTAATAATACTATATATTCTGGAGAAGATGTAGGTGCTGTATATAGGATGAACTCCAACACATATTCTTTCCATGATAAATGACTACTTACCTGTTGAAGACTGGCCTTGTTTAACCCAAGTAGCAAAAGTCTGATGAAAATTCTTGTTCTGTTGGAATGTTACTGTAGCTGGAGAACCCACTTTTGTAGTAAGTACTACTTTGGTTCCAGTGGGGACTGGGCCCGCTAAAGGCCCTACCACAACTTTCTGTGGTGTTGAGACAGTAGTTGCAGTGCTGCTGGCTGTAGTGACTGCGGGGGCCACACCTGCTGCAGGTATCTGCTTCTGCTGTTCCAGCCGTTTCTACAGAATTTAGAAAAAAAAAATTAAACGAAGGGATAATCATTATTTTCAGATTTTGTAAAATAAATGCTGTCTCCTCCCAGTATTGAAAAATAAAGGACTCTGGTAGGATTTTAGTTCAAGTTGTAAAGGATTGAAGAATAGGCTACTTGCATACCCTGTAGCACACGATTCCTTGACCTGCAGACCTACAACTCTGCTGACAGTACACAGCCAGAAATTTTCCTTTATAGCATCTTTTAAACCCTCAGCTTATGATAATTTCACTGCATATTTTACTTTAAAGAAAACTTATTAGTCTCAGATTAATCTGAAACGTTAAAAAACTTTGAAAAATATCCACGTTTGGCTTTGACCGTGTGCATACAGCCTGTATCTACGTCAGTAAGCAGTACACCGTCAGTAAGCAGTACACCGTCAGTAAGCAGTACACCGTCAGTAAGCAGTACACCGTCAGTAAGCAGTACACCGTCAGTAAGCAGTACACCGTCAGTAAGCAGTACACCGTCATTAACACAGAGTTTATTACTGTCATTCCAAAGTTTAGAGCTGCCTGCACTGAGATCCTGCCAGTTACAGAAAAAAGATAGAGACTGCATCATTCTTTTAACTGTAAATTCAGTTTGCAGCTTGCTTAAAAAAAATCCCTTACCTTACCCAGCAACCTTCTGTGCTGTAACTGTCAAGAAGTTAGAGAGCCACTTTGTGAAGGGATAGTATCAGTAAGCTCTGTTAAAATTCCAACTAATCTAACGTTCCTCTCTATGTTACTGCAATTATGTTTGTATTTATTAATTTAAATTTCAGTGTTTGGTTAGCATTATATTGCAGTAATGCCCACAAATCAGAAACACTCATTTACTAGTAATGTATTTTCTTTAGACAAGATGAAATGAAAAAGGAGTAAGTTAGAAAAAAGCACAATACTTAATAAGTTTGTGAAATACCAACATGGCATTGGGTTTCCCAATTTTAATTGCATACATTTATATATACATGCACACTTACATCTGATTTTTTTTTATATATAGATAATACGTATGTATGTACAATGGGCTTCGAACAGCCAACTTAAGTTAGCATAAAAGCGAAAGATTCAATTTGATTGAAGCATGAAGAATAAGTGCAGTTGTATTCCCAAGTCAGCTATATACCAAGACACCTTTTCATTTCACCACAGATCACTGTTGACCTTACCTGGAAATTGGTGCTTCTCAGCCTTCTTTTAAAACAGAAACAAACTAAACCTTTTAAAATTGTTATAAATTAGGTAGGGGAAAAAAAGGGAGGGTGAATCCAAAACAAATCTTCGCCTTAACCACGTTTCAAAATAATGATGTACACAGCAGGAACAGCATTGTTGGATGGCTTAGTTTGCACCGGAGGTAGAAACTATTTGAAAAATGGTGTAAGACAGGGATAAGCTTTGCTTCCCCACATTCTAATGCATGTGGACTACCAGTGCATAGTTGCTGACAGGTGGGACTACGAATAGCTCCCCCACCTGCTGGGCAGCCAATCGTTGGTGTTTTAGTTGAGCCTCCAATTGGGCCTTGAATTCCTCTGCCTTCTTCTGTTCACTAACCTTAGCCTGTTGTTCAACTGCCTGTGCCTTTTCCTTCTCCACCCTGCCAAAGACACAACCAAAAGCAAGTTATACCATCACATAAAACCCAACCATCAAACTGGATTTCATTTTATCCAGTTTAATTGCTCTTATAAGAACAAATGTCAAGACTGAAGATCACTGAAAAACAGGTCATGGATTTAAAAGTATTTTGAAATAAACTATTGAAGTTGCATGCAACATCCCTGAAATATTCCGCTGTTAAACTACTGCAACACCTTACAAGAAACTATTAATCAAAACTGGAATTTATAATTACATCTGAGACTGCAAACAATCTATGTAATACCATTAATTTAAAACAATTCTTTCCAAGAAACTCAAAAATGTTGTTCCAACTCTAAGCATGCGATACTGAAAATATTCATTTTATGACTTGAGTATTTTCAGGCTGAATTTATCTTTACTTTACTTGTATACATTAATTTTCTTTGTATTAAAGAAGTATTTAAACACACACTGTTTAAAGGCATGCCAAAAGTAGCCTTCTCATGCATTATAGTAATAGCCTTTTAGCATACAACAGTGATTAGTTCATACGTGTGGAAAAATTAGTATTAGTTCTAACAAATCAATAAGATCGGGATAAATTAGTTTTGGTACTGGCAAATAGTTTAGCTTTACAACTTTAAGCTTGACTATAATTATCAAAAGGCACAGTAAAAAATGAAACACAGATCCGCTTTTACTGCCTGTAGCTACCAAGTTTGTATGCTCTAGTGGGAACTTTTATTTAACGTGCAAACACAAATTAAAACTGCTTTCTTTAAAAGCTCATTTGAGGTGGTTTACCTTTCAGCAAATGCCCTGATCTCCCATAGTTCCAATTCCTCCTCTGCTACCCAACTTTCAATTATAACAGGGCCTGTTTGCTTGGGTGTTTCTGGCCTTTTTGGCCTTAGCGCACTTGATCGCAGTCCCTTCCTCTGGGGTGTTGGAGTTTCTTTAGAGAACAGTCAAAACACACAGATTAAGCTCAATCACAAAACAAAACTAAAGTGCAAACCAAGGTTTAGTGTCTTTTTCAGTCTCATTTTATAAACAGGAAGGCCTTTCAGCTTCAGATAAAAATCACATCAGTTTGTTAAATGCATCTTTTGTTTCCCACAGGCGAATGAATAGTTCATGTCAACCTATATTTGCTCCCCTGATGGTCTGAATTAACATAAAGATCCAGTTACCTTAATTTCTGTAGGAGCTTATGGAAGGAGGGGGGAGGGGGGGAGGGTGGCAAGAATAATGTATAAACAAACATACCTTTCGGAGCCTCTGGTACACCAATGGGACAAATAATTTTTCTTATACAGTACTCTGACCGGATTCCATATGGACCAACATCTCTTCGCTTGATTATTTCTGTTGTTGTAATTTCAGTTTCAGATGTTTCTACAAACAGATTAGTCCCAATACATTAATAACAGAAAGCAAATGAAAGCTAAACCTCCAATCAATCCAATATACTCAAGCTAAAGAAAGAGCAACTAGAACAAACTGTTGACTAAAACAATTCAAATGCCATAGCTAACATCAAGCCTTTACAGAAATGCTTGGAATGAGTGTAATAGTCAAAATTAACAGCAAGAGCTTTTGCATTAAGAAACCCAGAAATTTAAAGAAATAATACCTGTACGTGTAGTTCCTCCCCCAGGTGGAGCTTTTGCTGCCATATCATCCCATTTGAGACATGCCCACAATAACCGCAACATAAGGCTCACTCCAGCCAATGATTTTACTGTTTGAAGTCGGTACCTAACAACAGAGTGTTTATATTTTAAAATCAAAATGTATTTAAAATACCTAACCAAACCAATGGGACAAGTGTTTTCCATTCTACTTTTATTGAACAATACAGAAAAATATAGAATAAGAAATAGCAAAATTTGCATTTCTGGGCACTAGCATGTATATCACTTGTATTTTAAAATTCAATTAGTTTCATCACATCCTAAACTTTTCCTCAAAAAATGTAAAGTACGCACCTCCAAGTGATCCCAAAAGTTGGCCTTGGGGATGGATACGGCCAGATATCCAAGGCAGGCTTTGCATTGTAATTGAAATACGGAACTTCTCTGATCCCTCCTTTTCTGGCCAGCTTTTTTAAGTCATCATTGGGTAAGACAAATATACTTTTTTTACTGCTTTTGGTAACGAATTTTCTGTAAGATGGTAAGGCAGTTCCAGAACGAGTTTTTTTGGGTCTTGCAAATTTCATTAGCTTCACTTTGTCTTTTGTAGAATATTCTTTGCTGACAGTCATGGAAGTCACCAATGTGCCTTCTGCGGTGGTCAGTGAATCGGTTACTGTTGTTGTAACCACTGTTTTACTATGCTCTTGTACAGAAATGACATCAACGTTACTGTCTGTAGCGGGAGTGGTAAGCTTAGTTACAGTGGTGGTGGTGGTTACAGTGGCTATGGCACAATTTTCTGTAGATGATACTACTGTTGTTTTCTCATCGTTAGAGGCTACAGTCTCTGCAACTTTAAACACAGTTTTGGATTCTGTAGACACAGTTGATGTTGTGGTAGTCACTTCAGTAATAACAGTTTTTATTTTGCTTTCTCCATTAATATTTTCCATTTTATATGTCTGTACACCATTCTGATCAGCGAAGTCACTACTCAAGCTAGATTCCTCACATGAAGTTACAGGCGATGGAGCAACTTTCTTATCCTCAGTTACTTCAGTTTCCATAGATTCTGTTTCACTATTGAGGCTATTTTCTCCACAGACAGCATGCGTTGGCGTGGAAGCAGTGCCAAAGGCAGATCTCTCGGGAGAAAGCTGGTTTTCTTCAGTTTTCTGCACATGCTTGGGGACTTCGTCTGGTGGCTGAAGACCCTCTCCAGATTCAAACTCAGGTGAACTCTGCAGACATGATTTAATTTTGTCCTTTGTGTCCTCTACCATGATGTCACCATTCATGAATGGTTTTACTGAAGATTCCTTAAAAGTCAATGGTTTTATTTCATGTTCTGGAATGGATTTATTAATATTATTAACTTTTGGTTCAGTATCACCCCCTGCCTTAGCTTCACAGGTATCTTTAACTAAGCAGTCATCATGTGATAATATTTTAATATCATTGTCTTTTCCGTTCATTTGAAATGCTGATTTTTCTTTTTCTATCTCAGTTTCTTCATCTTTATTATTCTTTTTGTCACTAACACTGTTTAGATTTGTCGGATCAGGATATTTGTTTAAGGTACTTGTCTCCACTTCCAGTTCCTGACCTTTCTTTTGACCGTTAGCCTCAGTTAGTTTAGAGCTCAGTGAATCCTCATCAACTTCTACCCCATCCATGTGTTCCAGAGTTTGACTTTCAACGTTTCTTTCAGAAATTAGCTCTGTTTTAAACTGCTCAAGATCTTTACTAATTGATTTTTGGGGAAATATAATCTTGTTTTCAGATTTACTTTCAGTCTTTACTGGAGCAATTTCTTCCTCCATTTCACCTTCTTGAGAGGACATTGGTTCAATACGGCTTTTTATCATACAATTGTTTTCTGGATCTTTGCTCTGCCATTCAGAATTCCCTTCTGTATCTGTTTTTTCAAGAGTGGCCAGAGCATCTTTTCCACAGCTGCTTTCAGTTACTACTGGCTCTAAGTTTTCACATTCACACTGAGATACTCTGCTAATAGGTAGGTTTTGTTTCAAAGGTTTTTTGCTTGTTTCTGAAACATCCCATTTGATTCTACCTTCTGCATTGGTTTGTTTCAAGCCATCCACAAAGGAATGCTCAGACTCTCCAAGAACCTCTTGTCCTTGACACTTATCAGCAGTCATAGGTTCAGGGTTGTCGTCTTTACTATCATTCTGAACGGAGCTTTCCCCTTCAGTGGATTGCGGAGAGTTTTCATCCAGTAGCTGGCCTTCTCTTTTTGATAGCCTGTTTGTCAAAGGCAAAGAGGGTTCGTCTGGCTCACCGGTTTTGGTACAAGAGATGCTGCTGATTGGCAAGCAGTCCTGTTCTGCATCTTCACTTTGGGTCTTATCTGAAGTATAGGTTTGATCTTGGGAAGACAGGTCAAACTGGCTTCCTTTTTTAACTTTTCTCATTTGTAGCTCATCTATCTTTTTCTGGGGGCTTACAGATCGAATGCCTACTGTTTTAGCACTAGCCTCCAGTTTCATCCTTTCTAGACGTTGTTTTTCTTCCAGTGTAAACTGTTTTATTCGCCTCTCAAGTAGCCCATCTAATTTTGATGATTTTACTTTCCTTTTGTAGCAAGTCCTTAAATGAAATCCCTCGCTGACATTGATTATATCCAGCTTACAATGACTATCTTCATTTGTTATGGGGGATTCAATTTTCACATCATCTACATCCATAGGTTCTTCCTTGATGACTTTATCATTTTCACCATTGATTTCTTTTTCCCCTGTAAGAAAGAAGTGACTCTGAATCAGTAAGCTCCCCTAACAATGAACACCAAACTATATTTTTACATTAAGTACTAAGAAAGAAGTGGACCTTTTAGCATATTAATAGATTTCAAGAAAAAGGGAACAAGAACTTCAGACATTACTACAAGGGATAATAAGCAATTATTTGAGACATTTTAAATGTCTTGACAAAACCTGTTACACAGTTTTTTAAATAGTTATTTCTGAGGTCCTATGCTTTTACACATGCAATGTTGTAATTAATAGCTAGTTTTGCAATAACTTAAGTGTATCACCTTTGTCTTTTGCGTGATCAGAATTTTCAGAAATTGTATCAACTTCTACTTTTTCTTCACACAACTTTTCTTCTTTCACTTGTACTTTCTCCAAGGTTTCTGAAACATCTGCTTTTTCTTTTGCTTGCAGATCATGAGAATCCTTTGTTCTATCTTTCTCTATTTTTACCTTAATTGGACCTTTTCGTTTATCCAAGTTGCACTTTTCATCTTCAATCTTTGCTATTAACAAATTAATTAAATGGTTTCAATTATTCAGAGTATTTTTTTATACTCTGCTAGATTTTAATATAATTAGTTTACCTCTCAAATCATTCACACATCACTACTGAAATTCGGAAATAGAATTAAATATAAAATGGTAATATCATCGATTTAGTTTAGTGCAATAATGAATAATAAAAAAAATAAACTCAAAGTCCAGAGATAAAAGTGTTTCATTTACATTTTTTCAAGACTCCATGTTCAGCTTTTCTTAAAAAAAAAAAAAAAAGCCCAAAACCCCCAAACACCTCAAAAAATACTCCCCTCCTCTTTTCAGGAAACTAAACACCACTCTGTGAAAACCTATATGCCTATTAAGAGCATATTAATTCAGACTCTGAAAATTCAAATATAATTTTTAATAATTTTGATTTCCACAGTTAAACCAGAATGGACTTTAGTATTCAAATGACTTTGTGCTTAACACTATAGTGGCTGTTAACTGCAATACAGAAAGCAAAATATATCTAATTTAACAATCATATAGACAACACTAAAAGCAGCAGCATCCATTTTGTGTTTGATCCAGTTAGAAGCAACAGGGAAAGTATTACATTAATACGTTCAGAAAGAGATAATTTTGATACGTAATATAGGGTGGGCTGCCATTTTCTAAATTTTAAAAGAAAACTCAAGATTAAATTTATTGTAAGACTCACACAGTTCAGGGTGCATTCTAAAAGTCAACTGTGCAAATTGTTTTTTTATTTTATATAAATCCTTGGAACAAGTAAGCAGCAAGGTGTGTTTTGAACTTTCTAGAGAAATTAATTTCTCTCCCCTTGTAAAACTATTGTTTCCAGATAAAATTTGTTAATAGTATTCTGTCAACATGGAGAGCGGGGAAAAAAAAGTGTATATATACTTTATTTTAAAATGTAAATATTTTGGATGTTACTTTTTGCTTGTGATTACCTACGTAATTTTTATCTACCTTCAATTTAGGCTATACAAAGGCTGTACAAAGCTGTACAAATACTACACACAACTTCATAATTGAAACAATTTAATGTAGCTAAAAAATGTCTATGACAACTGAACTGGTTATATCGGCACAGATTAGCAGAAATCTACAAAAGCTTCTCTGGAACACTATTTGTAACGAAGTCTACATAAGAAATATCACATACAAATTAACTGCATAACTGAATAAGCAATAAAAAGCAGTATGTTAGCGATTAAAAAAGACGTAAGCAATGCAGACACTTACCTGGTAGCAACTTTCTGTAATTTGCATTAGTATTTCCAGGCAGTTTGGGCAAAAACCTGTGGACATGTGTTTTACTAATCCAGCTCCAGCCACCATATCCTGTTACTCTATATTCCTCTCCTTTTTGCTTCCAAACCTGTTAAATGTTTTAAAAATAGTAGTTTTAATGGTGCTATTTGCTGCACTATTAATATATACATCAATTTAAAAACGTAAAATGATTTTTTAAAAAAGAAAACAAAACCTCCAATTTACAGACTTTTTCAAGTTGAAGTATATTTGTGAAATAATGTACTATCTAAAATTAAAGACATATCTGCTGATAATTGATTCTATCATAGTAATATCTAAAAACAATTTTCATTTCATGTAACAGCAAGAATCTATTTACCTAAAAGCTGAAAGATTATACCAGTTTTTGCATCAACCTGTGTGTTAGTTACAATAAACAAATTTAGAGCAAAGAACCACTCCAAAAAAAGTATTTACTATCTCCTGTAGGAGAATATAAAGAGATTTCTATAGTTGCTCCCGTCATATAATATAAACTTCCAAAGTAAAGGTAGCTAGGCTCGCTTTTTTGGGAGGGATTGGGCATGGAGGGGAGCACTGGACAGGGACAGACATACAGACAAGATTCCAAAAACCATCTAGAACCCCTCCATTAGGAAAGGCTGCATTTTGCAGACAAACATCTGTCAACTCAGGCAGGATCACTAAGAGCATAATACATGTAAAATTTAGTTCAGACCAAGATTATGTGCTTAAATAGGTAGACATGGTTCCTACTCCAATGGCAGGCAGTAACGCAATGACATTAAAATTTTAAGTTTAAAATGAAAACAGAAAAAGAGCAGGAAATCAACAATTCCTGTTTTTTTGGTTTTGTTTTTTGTTCTTCGCACAAAAGAAAACCTTACTTGATGTTTGACAGGAAATGTATATTTCACCCATGTAGCTTGTTGCATTGTTTCTTCTTCTTCTTGTTTTCTCTCTTTTTTTTTTACTTTCTCCTTCTCTTCTCTTTCTATTGCTGTCATTCTGCGTAATCTAATACACATAGATTTAAGTACCAGATCTTGTAAGCAAATATAAGTAGTCAAACAACAGCATATACTACCCCTTTGAATAATTTTAAATATCTGAAGAGGAAAGCCCAGTATCAGGTTATACGTATGACTTGCAACAGCAACACTGCTTTTTTTTTTCGCTATCCCAGTGAGGCAAGCACAGCTGCCTGCAACTCTAACTTCAGAACATTTCGTTTCTGCTTCTGTGACACAATGAGAGACAAAAGACAGACTCCACTGAACTAAGTGTGTTGAAATTTGCTCTACTAGTCTCCCAAAGTTTTATCACTTTGAGACTGTGGCTCAGATAAAGAAAACAAACCTGCTTTTTAAGAGCAACAACACTATAAAAATCTTGTCATGTATTTTCAGTGTTTCTGGTTGACAAAAACCACTTCAAGTGCCGAATGAATGAAAGAAAGACTGAATTTAAATATAATTCTTAAAGGCTTAGCGGAACTAGTAATTGTAAAATCAAGTAAAGTGCTCATATTAAAAAGGATGTTTTTGTTTGTTTTACCTAGTGTGCCCCAACGATTCCCGCCAGATTGGGAGCATGACAACTGGTTTAATTGCACATTCCAATATAGCCAGCGCTAGTGCAAATTCTCTAGGTTTGCTGCACATCTGAACAGCCTTAATCCAGTTAGACCTAAATTGGAAAAAAGATAAAAACCTGAAACATACACATGCACTAATACAGCATGCTATGTTAATAAGATTTAATGGTAGGATAAAACATCCTATATTTTAATACTTTACTCAAATGTGCAACCCTTTTAGCCATCCATCACAAAACACAAAGATGTTATCTTATATTTTAATATACTGAAGCACAGTGCTTGGAAATCACTGATTTGAAAAAACAAAGACCATTGCTTAGTAATACTGTTAGCAAAAATACAAGTAAAAGAAGAGAATATATTTTTTCATTTATTAATTTACCTGTGGGAAGCCCAGTTAGGGTGAAGGAATGATGCCGGGATATTATTTTCTAGCTGAATAATAGTAAGCCTCAAAGTGGATATGGTAAGAACTTTGGACCCATGTACAGACCCATTCCATTTGAACTCTCCTGCAGGAGTCAGACAGAATTTATGCGAGAGATGTCGTCTCTTGTCATGGTCCTCCCTGTGCTGGTGCTTGTTCAATGCGAAGGAATTAGTGGCGTATTGATTATGATAAACACGATACTTTCCCTCTTGCCCTAATTTGAAATAATTGTTGATATTTCCTTTCATCACAACTTCCTTCTTTGTGTTCATTCGGGAGACTTCACCCTGAGAGTTGACCACCAGCACCTTGTAAAAGAAAGATTGATTTTAAAAGAGTCACTTAAGTTTCAAATATTTCTATGTACTTACTTATGATTTAGGCTTCAACTGTCTATATATAAAATTATAAAAATACCTTGCAGTAGTTGTAGAAGCAGATAACTGTTTATCTGATACACTAAATATATGTACTTCATCACTGATTGTATATATTCCCAAATATCAACTTTAACATTAATAAAAAAGCCATCCAGGCTCCTGAGGAAGTCGAACAGGAACCCATTTTGCTGCTCTGAGTTATGCCTATTAAGAGACACAGCTTTGGGGAAAAAGCTTCACTAAACTTAAGTAAGCTTTCTGTGAAACCCCTCCTTGGTAAATCACAGAATTCATACAGGTAGCTAAGCAAACGACTATCTTTGACTTTGAAAACATGGCATGGACAACATCACTGGTCTAATTACTCGTAACTGAGTTCCAAATTTGAAAGGTTTGTGAATAATTATCCGAAATGCTAACTTACAAGGAAAACCAGTTAATAAAGAAAAATAAAATTAACACACCAAACAATACGCAGACAACTAATTGCAACGAACTCTTAACATTCAAACACTTCTTTACTGGAGAAACTGGGCTACTTAATAAAAAAACTAAATCAGACCACAAAAAAACCCCAACAACCAACCTACAGCCATACAAAAAAAAAAAGTATATTAGCTGGCAGACATTTAAGAGAGATTTAACTTTAGTCTGCATCAAAAGCAGTGCTACAATTTTGCAATGACCCTCTTTAAATGACCACACTCTGCCAGTACAGATTTGTATGAACTGGAAATGTGGCTATTATGTAGCTATTCAAACAATAATCAAACACAAACCACTGTCAAGTTGTTGTTTTGGCAAACCAGTTCTGAGAGATTTGAAGATAGAAGTGGGAGTAAATGCATATAACTTATTACTGGCTATATAGCAAACAATTCTCTAACTTTTATGACCAGCACGTTAAAGGAAAGGAGGTGCGCTGGGTCACTCCCGTATCACTCTGTAGATAGCAACTAGGAGAGCAAAAGCAAAGGAGAGGGAGAAAAAAGCTTCCTGCGATACTGCAATTTCACCATTTGGTAATCTATTATTACTACTTTTTTTTAAGTACATCCATAGTCTGCCAAAATTACTTTTTAATTTTAAAAAATATTATCAGTTTTCTAAAACAATTTTCGTACTTCTTTGAATTTTCCAAGATGTGCACAAACCTCTCTGCCTTCTTTATATAACTTATTTGCTTCATGTGCTGCAGCAGCAACCTGTTGGCTTTTCATCTGGCTCAGCTTGCTATCTGGATTTCGTAATCTTGTGAGCATTCGCGTTGAACCTGGCGTGCCTTTTCCTGCGCCTGGAGAATCACTTCTTTCACCATTAGATTTCTCTCCTGCCCAGGAAAAAAAGGCTTTTAAGAAAAACTTAAAACTTTTCTATTGATGTATGGGAGTTATAAAGTAAAAAGAAAAGATGCATAAAATGAAAGTTAGAGACACTATTATTACCTATGTCCTCTGAAGTCTGGGATCCTCTCTCTGCATTTTCAGCATCATCAAGCATCTTAATGGAGTCATTCTGCCCAGAGCCCAACTCACTACCGTTGCTGTTTTCAACATCTGAGTGCAGAGGTGCAGCAGATGAGCTGCTACTGTTGCTAGGGATCATCTGACCAGTTTCTTCTACAAAAGAACAACTTCCTTTTTAGTTTTTCTTTTAAATTGAGTCAATGCATTTTTTTCTAGTTTTAAATTTTTCATTAAAAAAAAGTCAGATGAACATCTTTTGCTGGATTGGGGATAAATACCCATAAAATATCAATTCCCTTCAGAGCATTGTATCGATTAAAGTATTTTTTGTTCTATTTCAAGCAGTTTCAACTTTTACAGCTCTGAAGAACTGAAATTCATACTTAGATGAAATATGAATATATTTTAAATACAAATTTTTTTTCTATAGATGTATATACATAGAACCCTCTACTGGGACTTTGTTTTCCTTTTAGAATGCAAATTTCGTTAAATTTGGTCTTCCTGCAGCTTCTGTGATTTTATCTGTCCTGATTTTCTCATGCTTTAGCTGTTTGTGAAAGCATACACCTTTCAGTTCCCCTCTAGTTTTCCACCAAGTCTTTGTTTCTTCTTAAGCACATTAATTCTGAGGAATCCCACAGACTTCAGTTCAGTTGGCACCACTCTGTATCTAAACTCCTATGCAAACTTGCCACCATCCCTCCAAACAGCAATGTTGTCTTGATTTTGTGCAAAAGATACAGCTTAGCTGTTTAAAAAATACAAATTTTTTTGTTTCTAGAATTCTTCCAAAACATCAGGGATTCTGTTGTTACTAAGAAAGGTGACAGAGCAAAAGCTCCCTTTGGTGAAATATTCACTCCTAGCAGAAAGATGATTAGGTAAATATTCTGGGATTCTTAGAAGATCCCGAACCTGAATGCATCTTGATTTCTGGCTTTGCCAAGTAGGTGACCACCACTGTTTGACCCATTTCCCTTTTTACTGAGAGGAAAAAGGGAACCATTTGTGGTGCCTGCTGTCTGGAGGAGAGTCGAAGCACTCAAACTGAACGCTTAATAAATGACTCTTATCCAAACTGCATTTAACAAGGATAGCGACAGACATTCTCGTCTAGCTTTGCATTTCACTCTTATTTTCCCCTTCTTTGGGGGTAGCTGTCTCACTGATACTGGTTCAGTATCTCTCCCTCCCTCTGAAATGAGACTCAAATGGAAATTTCTTAATAGGAACGCAAGTATCACTATGAATATAGTAAATTAGACTTGAAGAACCACCCTCTCCACACACATACACACACAGTTTCCTACAAAAAAAAGCCCACTAACATAAAAGTAAGCTAGAAGCTTATTGGAAGAAGAAAAGTACCTGTAAAAGTATAATAAAGAAATAATGATAAGTACATAAGTGAATCTTTAAAATAAAATATGAACCCATAAATGTGACTGGAGAGAAGTTACAGGATATGTATCTTTTCCATTAAACCTCTATATAGTTATTTTAACTTTAAAATGGAATAAAAAAATACAAGAACAGGCAAAAATACCTGGTCAAATATCTAAAATGTCTGGGGTTTGTCCTATGCACTAGGACATTGGAATAACCTCCCCAGGGAAGTGGTGGATTCCCCAACATTGGACACTTTTAAGATTCAGCTGGACAGGGTGCTGGGCCATCTTGTCTGGACCATGATTTTGCCAAGAAAGGTTGGACCAGACGATCCCTGAGGTCCCTTCCAACCTAGTATTCTATGATTCTATGATGTTTTCCATATTAAGAAAGTGTATGATGAGGCTTCCAGATTATGGATTAATCTTAACTTTAATTTTCTCCTCCTATTAACAAAGTTTATTACAAGGTTCGGATGTATTCACATATGCAAGTTCAGGAACTGCAATCTGTATCTGAAGGATATTCTGTAGGAGATAAAACATTTACTACCACTTTTAAAAGCATAACCCACTGAGTATGGCTACATCATAGAGTATTTTTAGATTTTTAAGAACTGCAAATAAAACTCATCATTTTAACAGTAATCAGGCATTTAGAATAACATTTGGTTATGCAGTAAATCTTGTAATAGAATATAATTATAACCGTAATATCATATCATTCTAAAATGGTACACCAATAATTTATGTTACACCTAATCAAGTCCCATTTATTCCTAAATCTAAAGTTTGGTGGTTGTGTGGGGTTTTTTGTTTGTTTGTTTTGTTTGTTTGTTTTAATTAAATAGTGTATATTACTACTTTTGAATCACTGACATGGCAGAACAAAACACGTTAATATACAACAACAGCCTCTGTAATTATAATTCTGAAATCTGTTTAAAATTCCTAGCATGACAATTTTAATCTTGACATTTCAGTCCGGTGGTTTACTCACATGAATGAAAATACTCTGTTAGTAATTTATACAGTAAATGACAGGTTAAAATAATAAACAAGCCAGCAGCAAATCAGAATTTGAAATAAATTTTGATAGGATGCTAACAATCATTATGGATCAATATGAAAAAATAAAATACACAGAAAATAGAACATAAAAAGCTTAGCAATAGTCATCTTTGGAAGGCATGGAAACAAATGCTAATGTCAGAGGACCACAAATTTCAAGCACTAGTTGCAAGAAAATTAACTTTGAAATGTTAATGACAACGTAGCAGTAAAGGATGGCACTGCAAGCAAACAGCATGAGTGATATACGCTGTGAATGGTTTTAGTGGACAAATCAGATAGAAAAACTTAACAGATTCCCCAAATTACAGAGGCATTGGTAACAGTGCCTTCTGTACCTGAGAGTTCCTGTGGGAGCTCTGATGCCACCTTCTTCTCTGCCACGTTGTTGCTATCAAGGGTTTCTGACTGACACCCCACTGCGTTCTTCCCTTCAGAGCAACTAGTCTCTCCTGCAGAAGGATTTGTGTTGTTGTCATCAGTGCTTGATGTCACAGAGTTACTTTTATCCCCAACGACTGTTGCCTCTATAGTAAAATGCACAACAAAACTTTAGGGATATTCTTTAGTATGCCTTAGGATGTTATTTGACATCATCCGTAAAAAGTAACTTCAGCAGCCTTGTTTGTCTGTTTGATAATGCTGAAAAACATCAAGCTTTCCCCTTTCCTTGTGTTTGGGGGTGGGGTGGTGGTGTCTTTGTTTGGTGGGTTTTTTTAGGTTTTTTGTTTGGTTTTTTTCTATGAGATAGTATTGTCTCAAAATCAAAGCACAAACTAATTCTGATAAGGAAAACTATGTTAAAAATTATGTAA
The DNA here is from genome assembly GCF_000687285.1 of Phaethon lepturus. Lineage (NCBI taxonomy): Eukaryota > Metazoa > Chordata > Aves > Phaethontiformes > Phaethontidae > Phaethon > Phaethon lepturus. The sequence continues at coordinate 46,791 of NW_010539875.1, forward strand.
TATTGCTTACTACAAACATGTTGATCACAACCTATAAAAGCCACCTGTGCCCAGTATCTACAAGGTATCTACAAGCTAGCTGTATTTAACTTGAAAAGTAGGAAAATTGGTGAAATTACTTAACAAGAAAAACAATTATACAGCCACAAAGGAACTGACAAATATCATCTATTACTTAAAAAATAACTTAGAGAATCATACAAAAAAAATAATCACATTAGCACTTGAAGAAATGTGGGAATCTTAACTAAAGATTCACTTTACTTAAATGAAGTTGTTAAAGCACAGTCACAGTATCTTTACCTTCTGTTTTCACTTTTTCCGCATCTTGCTCAGTGGGTGTCTCCTCAGTTTTATCTTGGTCTCCAGATTCTTCCTTGCTTCTCTCAGCATCTGTCTGGTCATTATCAACGTCACTTTTGGTCTTTTCTCCTTCATCATCTGCTGTGGTTTTATCTTCCACTATTTCTCCTTTTCTTGCTCTTATAATGTCCAAAATTTCATCTACAATAGAAAGTATGTTGTCATCAGTAAACAACAAACCACCACCTACAGAGCCACTGAGCAGATATAACATGACGTAAATACTGTTTCTTTTCAATGAGACAAAAGATAACATCCAACTTCTTACTGCTTTTTCCCCGCTCCGTTAGAAGAAACAATTCTGAAGATTGATTTCTCAGAGTTATGCATTTGATGATGACTTAAATCCATTTTTAAACCTGAATATCTAATCTTCATGTCTTCCCTAGGACCAAAGTTCAAACCTTCACAGATTTATATTGCTATTTATTGCTCCAAGGTTAATTAAGAGGGTGGGGAATTGCAGAGGAGGTATGCATTCTTCCACACGTTCCATAATATTTGAGCTCTAATATTTTTGCTACTCCAATTCCCATTGGATTGTTAAATGATTATGAGGAGTTACATATATATATATATATATAAAGAAAAGACAGTACATCAATAAACATTTGACAGTTAACACAGCTCCACTCCAACACTTGGAATGCTCACAATCTGGCACACCCCAAGCATATCAAGAATCCAAATCATTCAGGACATCCTGTAATACATGATACATAGTCCTACAAGAAGTCAGCATTACATTGCTATGCTGGTACACCTGCATGATGCTTCTCCATCAACTTCTATAAACTTCTTAAAATAAACTAGTATATATATACACTGTAACATCTATTCCCATTAAACAAAATATCCTCACCATTTGCTGCAGAAAGGAAAGACTTGTTGTTGCCCCTTGCTTTGTTAGTAAGGTCTTCTGTCACATCCATGTGTCGATGAATTTCTTCACGCATTTCTTCTAGAGTTTTGCATAGGTCAGCTTCCCAGTAATCTTTGTCTAGGCATTCAATTAACTCCGCCAGCTGTATCTTTGTGCTATAGTACCAGATTTTCTTATCTTTCTCACTTTCTGAATCTTCCTCTCTGTTAGAGTGTTAAAAAAAACAACTTTAAAATATCTGGATAAATAACAAAAATTAATTATCAGCCTTTTTGCAGAGAACTGTTAAATGCCAATACCTGAATGTGAAAAAACAAATCACATGAGGACACTCATATGCACTCAGTTTAGTACCCAAATACTCCTTTCTCGCTTTTTTTATCCCCTTAGAAGTTCGTATGACAACTTCCCCAGGAAAGCTTTTGAAGAGTCTCCTTTAAACTGGTTTGTTCAATCTGACAACAAGGCTTATTCTCATTTTATTTAATACTATTGTAGCCAGTAATCTACTACTAAGTCTCAAACAATTTGCAATGAAAGTGGGTATGGCTCCAGAAGCCACAAAGGATAGTGTTTCTAGTTGCATATTCAGGAAACAGCAAAGTTAGGAAATTAAAAGTGTAGAATGTCACATTCATCAAATATTTTATATTAGCATCTCTACAGCATTCACCTGTGACAGCACCAGTAAGGGACAACAGAATCATAATACAATCCTTTGAAAAGATCAAGGGATTCCCACATCTCTTATCTGGAGTACTCCATGACACCATGAGCCTAGATAAAACTACTGGAGGACCAGAGTGTCAAAAGCATCTCAACAGGGCCACCAGACCCAAGTGAGCTGCATAAATATCTCAGGTACCAGGGTCTCCCAGCTCTCTTATGCTGGAGAGTGCAAGGAGGACGCTGCAAGCGGTTCTGAAGAAGGCTGCTTGATTTCAGCTTGCCTTGTTAGGTCCTGCTTAGCAGCAGCAGCCTGATTCAGGCTGGCTGTGGGCAGGACCACCCATTTCCACAATACACCCTAGCACTCCCAACACCATGAACGCCATACGGGGTGACACAGTGATTCATCAGCTTGGCCTTCACATGTAGAAGAGAAACTAAACTATTGCTACACTTGCACTACCTATAAAAGCATTACAGACCTATGACTCACTACTGATCCTAAACCAAATTGTCAATAGGAATGGAAAGCTGAGTGTAGTTTGAAAGAACTACCCCTGTAAGGTTTGTTTTGTGTTCCTCTCTACTGGCTGCCTCCACAATGGCTTATACATTAAAGATGGTAAAAAATAGCCTCACATTCAGAAAGCCAAACAACCACAAATCAAATTGATCATCATCTATCTACTATTTTCCACACTGTATTTATGAAACAACTGTAATATTCACAACTCAATCAGAATACCACTAAAATAAGGTGGTGAAGTTAATAATGGCAATGTTACTCAAAATTCAACTACTGATTTGTCACAATCATTACGATAAACAGACTTCTGGTTTTGATGATAAACACCGTATTTCTTTGCAATACACCAAGAACTTCTCTCATAAAGGCCTTTGCTCATGAAAAGCAACTAATTCTACTTCACCCATTTACTCTTCTAGGCTATCGGTAACTTTCTGTTCATTTTAAGAGGCTAGCATGGTTACGTTTGACAAGTTTTCTCAGAAAACAGCTCACTTCAGGAAGACTGCCCACATACTACACATCAAAAAGTAAAAGCTGAACATTGACCATAATTTGACTCTATGGAATATTCGATGCCTGGAGACTTCCATGTTAAAAAATGTTATTTAAACCATATTTCCTCTAAACCCAGAAAGTTATTTACTAACAATAATAGGAATGGCAGCACCTTTATTATTGTTTGTGAACAAATGCCACAGAAATGGAAGATAAAGGCAAACACCCAAAAACTTATATGGAAGGGGAGATGAGAATGCAAGAATACAGCTTTATACAGCAAGAGGAAAGAAAAAGATGAAACAAAATGGTTAACTAAAAAGGACAGGGAAAGTATGCCTTCTGAATCCTCCCTGGCAAATGTCCAATGGAAGTGGTGAGAACAAGACACTGGCAGAAGCAGCAATTGTAAGGCTGCTCTGCTCCTTACAAACATGACTGCAGAATATAATGCTAAGTTTATACTTCAATTATTTCTTAGCTCACTAAAAAGGGAACTTAGCCTTTCATTTTGAACCATTACATGACTATTTGCTAGATATATACACCATTTATACATCTTCTTTTATGGCCTAGATATGCAACAATATGAAGGCTTTATACAGTCTCATCATCCCATGAAGTAAGGCTGTGCTAGTACCCATATGCCAGAAGAAAAAGCCTTCAGTACCAGTAAAGGTATGCTTTATTACAGTTGTGCCAATAAAACGCAGAGGCACACTGTGAAGAATCAAGACAAAAGACCACAGGCTATTCTGCAGAAGGCACCTAGAGTGAGTTAAATCTCTCCGTGTGTGATTTGAGTCCTACCCATCAAAGAACTGCTCAGATAATATTCTAGAAATAGACAATGAGGCTATCCAAGAGTATTTTATTTCCCTTTGTCCTGGTTTCCGCTGGGATAGAGTTAATTTTCTTCATAGAAGCTAGCGTGAGGCTGTGTTTTGGATTTGGGATGAGAAAATGTTGATAATGTGCTGATGTTTTGAGTTGTTGCTGAGCGGTCAAGGACTGTCCAGCATTTCATTGCTGGCTTGCCAGCAAGAAGGCTGGGGGTGCACATGAAGCTGGGAGGGGACACAGTCAGGACAGCTGACCCAGGCTGGCCAAAGAGATATTCCATACCATACGATGTCATGCTTGGTACATAAAGCTGAGGTGAAGAAGAAGGAAGGGGTGGGGGGACGTTCGGAGTTACAGTGTCTGTCTTCCCAAAAAAACATTACATGTGAAGAAGTCCTGCTTTCCTGGAGATGGCTGAACACCTGCCTGCCGATGGGGAGTAGTGAACGAATTCCTTGTTTTGCTATGCTTGTGTGCGTGGCTTTTGCTTTGCCTGTATTTATCTCAGACCATGAATTTTCTCACTTTTGCTCTTCTGATTCTCTACCCTGACCCACCGTGGGGGGAGTGAGCAAGCAGCTGTGTGGTGCTTGGTTGCTGGCTGGAGTTAAACCACAACACCCTTCTACTTCATTTATACAGGGTTTTGAGCATAGAATTTCTCTTGAATTGAAGGCTGTCACAACCTTAGAAGTTCAGGAATTAGCATTTTCTCTTGACAAAAGCACAGACAGAAAATGAAATCACACAAGCTCGCCATTATGTATGCGTACGCAAAACTTATCTTTGGTCAGACTTCTTTTCAAGAGTCAGGTGTATGCCAGTGGAAGCCTTGGAGCGCCCATTACCAACTCACTAACAAAGAACTATCACAGAAAGCATTCTGTGCGATCCATTTTGGCAAAGTTAGTTAAGATTTAAATTCACAATGAAAACATTTAAGCTAACTTTCCCTGAACACCTTCTTGCACTGGCTAAAGGGACACTACTTCTACCCTTTCAGAGAGGCTATCATAAAAAGATGACGGAAAGATGCAGGCCTACACCTGGACTGCTTCCCAGTGCTTTTCTTTGCCAAGCCAGTCAGATTTACCAGCTTGGTACTGGACAGGTCTACTTTGTCTCTAGGGGACTCAGCTGAGTCACATACATTAAGTGAGGCCAAGGAAGGGAGAAAAGAATCACACAAATTTCCAACCCCTTTCAGCCTCCTTCACTACCAGGAACTATTCACTGGCAGGCTTTAGAGGCAAGTTTTAAGAATGATAAAAATGACAATACAGAAGATGCTAGAAATTTTCAAATAAAGTAATAATGAAGTAGATACACCCCTTCCTGAATTCCATGCTGATACGGTTAGAAACTGAAGAATGCAGCCAATTGCTTAAAGTAATGTAGTCAAATGAAGATCCAAAACCTTTTTAATTAATTGGAGAAAATAGAGCAGGACCCACTAAGAACATAAACAGCATGACAAATCTTGCAGAAAAAAGTTGAACCTGTTTTTGACCATTGAGGAGGATACATACAACTCAGGAATAACAATTTTGTGTCTTGTTTCTGCTTTCAAAACGAAAGCCAAACAATGTTTCCTTACCTTCTTTCATAAACATTTGACAAATCCAATGCATCTCAATATTTCTAGGAAGATAACTTGTTGAAACACTGCAGCAGTTTACTAGGAGAATGCAAGTCAAAGTTCTAAATTTCCTGACGTGTTAACTTGCAGAAATAACCTTCACAAGCAAAACAAGTGCAACTGACCCAGAGACATCATCCTAAATTTGTTAACAGCTTGAAACAAAGACTCACATTAATTTTCTCTTGCCTTTTTTTTTTAAATCTTGTCAATATTTACTCATGGAGATGTATGAGACCACCTCAGTGTCCACTTTTCCACCTTTGTGAAACAGACGAGGTGGAAAAGAGAAACAAAACCACAATGATGAGCTTAAACAAAGCTTATTACCCTCAGCAAGTGATGAACATGGAAATGAAAGTATCATTGAACAACAACAAGTCTACAAAGCCCGGTAAAAGATGGAAAAACCAGTGCTATGAATGGATTTAGAACATACATAATGGGAGAGGGGAGAAGTAGTAAAAAGCCCTAAAAACCCCTTTGGGGAAAAAAAAAAACCCAAGAATTTAGGATTTCAGTTCTCTAATCACCCTGGGCAAGATTTCAAATTGGTATTTGTGCAGGTTATTTTTAGATCTATTAGTTTCCTCTGATGTATTTGATCACATGGCATTGGTGAATACATGCTACTCATTTTAACAAAGTTGATATGATAATACCATTTAATGAATCTCAGGTTTTAATATTCGGCAGTTATCCTGGAAGTCATCCTTCAGTTATCCAAGATATCAGGTGTGGTTTGATCTTGTTCAGTATATATATGCAAAATGGTTGGTTTTGCAATACAGTATGCTTACTGAATGTAAAGGACATGAAAAATGAAAGTACAGAGATTAATATCTATATGAATTATTAAAGTTATATTTCCCTGGAATTTAGTTATGCAGTAAATACTTTTGTCCCCCTATGAAGTGGCTTTAACATAAAGTTTTAAAACACATTATGCATAAATTTAATTATGGCAAAGTTCTATGAAAAGTCTAGTGGAATTGGTTGATTCTATACATCCCACACTGCATTGTTAAAGAGTACTACTGCTGCAGATCCACCAGAACAACACTATCTGTTTATTCTTCCAGTTCCATCAGGAGGATTTGAAAACTTTTTTAATCCAAACCACATTCTTCAGAGATGCACAGGTACATCTACACACCAGAAGGCATGATATCTAATGGCAAAAGGAAGGATAGAGACAAGCAGGGAAAGAATCTTTCAACCTAGATGATCCGTATAAGAACACAAAAGAAAGTCAGGAAACAATTAATGGATGAACTGTATTTCTTCTTGTCTTTTTAAACATAAAAATACTTTCCTATTTAATTTTTGAAATATTTTAATCACTAACAAAAAAAAAAAATCAGTAAAATGGACAATCCCGTAAAGCTTTTCCTTTTGCTGTATTGTTTACAGTTCTCATCTATTTTGATTTGAAATGGAATACTAATAAGTTTTCTCTTTAAATAAATCCCGATTAGGATACATTCATACAACTTGATTTATGATTTCTGAAACAAATCATTTGCTCACTGAACTCCTAACAGGAATGCAAAATAACAAAAAAAAAAAAATTCAAGACATTTAAGCTTTGAAGATGTCTTTTTTAGTCCAGTTAAAATTACTACCAATATGCTAGAAAGAACTTTCAATGTGTAGATTGCAAAGGATCAAGAATCAATTGCCTGATAAATTTTAGTTTAAAGTATGTTGAAGTACTACCTGTATCATAACCTTCTGAACATCAAATATCCCATTGCATTGGGAAAAAACATTGTTTCATAGATCAAGTTTAGTCAAAAATAATTACCAACCTGCCTACATATTGGGGAGGAAAAAAGCCTGCCTATTTATCTTCAAATAACTTCCTCAGTGAGTGACGCTCTGGGTTTTTTATGTTAATACCCAGAGCTCTAATGGCAAGCAGAATATAGTTGTTCTGCCAGTACAGTAAAGCAGTGAGACAAACCCATCTTTAGAATAGCCTTTTCCTCAAGAAAGGAAAGATACAAAAACCATGCACAGAGGAGACTACCTATAAGTTATTGAAGCACGGGTAATTGGAGCAAAGAGAGTATCAGCTACACGTCTTTCACAACCAGGCTTTTTGTGAAAAATCAAACTTTCAATTCATTTTCTGGAAACAGAAGTTAGAAAATTACGTATGAGGCAATGGAAAAATTAGGATATCAACAGCTTGAGGCTGACCATCACATCCTGCCGAACCATCTGAAAGATACACCACATACTGCAGAGCATGTGACAGAGTAGAAACACAGAGTATAAAAAAAAAATGTAAGAGTATAAAAAATTCCCTGCATCTTTTAAAAGATTACTTGACACTACTGTGGCATTTATAACCCAAGGAAACTAAAAATAATCAGACTTGGACTCTTGTTTTACAAGCGTGAAAGAACAACACCGGAAACAAAGAGCAGCAATAGTTAATACTTAAAGCGTCAGTTAACAATACATTAGGGCACTGTATTTTAAATGTAAGAGTATAAAAAATTCCCTGCATCTTTTAAAAGATTACTTGACACTACTGTGGCATTTATAACCCAAGGAAACTAAAAATAATCAGACTTGGACTCTTGTTTTACAAGCGTGAAAGAACAACACCGGAAACAAAGAGCAGCAATAGTTAATACTTAAAGCGTCAGTTAACAATACATTAGGGCACTGTATTTTAAAGGACTAAAATGAGTCCTTAGAATTGTCTTGTTTGCAAGATATAACTCCATCCACAGTCCTCACAATCCCTTTTAAAGACACTGGCTAATAACTTAACATTCACTGTAATCTGTTTTGTATGAAATTCTGTTAAGGTATCCAGCTGTAGCTTATTTTCTCCATAATACTGAATGGAAAATTGTATTTCAAGAAATCTAGCAAAACCTCTTCATTTTTCCCAGATTTACAATATCATTAATTTCACTTAAATACTATTTCTCCTCCATTATGAGAACAATTACGTAAGAACCGTCTTTTATAAGAAAAAAACCTGTCTTTAGCTATTTGCCTGTGAAAAATGTAGAAGTATTTTTATAATTTCAGATTCAACTTTTCAGGTAAAAAAAGACAGGGCACAATGCCCTCACTAACAAGGGTTCAATTACTATTAATGTATCTCAGGACCAACCAGTGACAGGCATTTCTTGCTAATTTGACTTTGTGTACACCTATAAAAGCATTCACATACAATATTTTTTGTATTTCTAGTTAAGAGCTATGGTGAACATCTTTGAGTGCCTCTAAAGGTCTTAGCCTCAAAGGCAGACTCTCAAACCAGTACCAGTATCTAACAGCCAAATACTATCTAAGCAGGTAATAGTATACCGAAACTAGTGTCCTATACACCATGTGATCACCAAAAGAGTTAAACTACTCTTCAGTGTCTTTTACAAGACTGGAGAGTTCTTATTAAAATTCCCTTTCTTTTCCTCACATTCATGTGTTTTAGGCACATAAAAATTAAGTCAGAGGCCCTGGTATTTTTCCCCTTTTAGATTATGAGAATATTTGGTTTGGAGAAAATTAATGGATTAATTATGTGGTCTTTAGAAATCTACTTACAAAACAGCAAGCAATGGTCTTATCTAAAGAAAGAACAATTTTAAGATGGCAACAGCAATTTACAGAATATATTAAAAATAATTCAGTAACAAAAATTTTTGTTCAGAAAATACAAAATTATTAATTTACTTACATAATGATTCTTCTGTTCAGGAACCAGTATTTTCGTCTATGCCTGTCATATCCAATAGGTTCATGCCGAATGTAAGGTTTGTTTTTTTGGATTTCAGCAACACAGTCAGTTACTCCAGGCACCTTATGTGCTACGCAGACCTCACACTGCCATTCATCTTCTGGTACCTCTTCAAGAGGTGGTTTCACGCACTCCAAATGGTACACAGCTGAACATGTTTCACAGCAAAGCAAATCCCCAAGTTTGTGACAAACCCTACAATGATCATCATACTGAATAACACCTTCTGACATTAACTCTTCACGTGCAATGTTTGTTGTAAGAAACTGATCCACTAAGAACTGCAGAACTTTGATTTTATTCTCTACTGGTCCATAAGGATAGTCCTCTGTCTCTTGGTAAGGAAGAACATGATGGTATTCCTTGTCACTCTCACAATATACCCGCAGAACCTCTGGCCACGTCATTCCATCTATGAAATACAAAGTGGAATTAACGCTATCTTTGAGGTCAGCAGGTCCAAAGGTAGTATTTGAAGTGTCTTCTTCACGTAAAACTGCTTTTAAAAGCACTATATGCATCTCTGCCATAAGTGTGCACTGCTCTTGACTTACCAGAGCAGCACAGAAGTCCTCAAAACGAAAAGGAGAGAGGCGTAAAACAGTGCCAAAGTTCCTTAGTACCTCATAGATGGCAATAACATTCATTATATGCTCACTAGGCACCATTAAGTCCTCTGAGGATTTAGGAAACTCCAAGGGTGGGATATCTTTTTCTTCCAATATTGGAGAACGAGGACGATGCACTCTTTGTCTTCTCCTACCTGGAATAAAAAACAACAATAAGAATTTGCCATTCACGGGTCAACGTGTTTAAATATCAACCCTCAACGACTGTGTCAAACTTTCTAAACTATCGTAAATTAAGGATTCACATCTTCAGTTACATAAATGTGGTAATTCAGCTAATACTTTTATACTTTAATTAGCAGTATGAAAATAAAATACACAAGATACCTGAAGTTTTGCTTTAGTCACTTAAAGCAGTTGTATTTCCCATATAATATACATCTATTCAATCTTTAAAACGACGTCTAGAATTTTAATTGTTTAGTTTAAAAAGACAGATATTTCCCTCAGTCAAAATATTAATTTAGAAATTTTTCTCAGTTTTATTCAGCGTGACTAGTTTATCATGCCTTCTTGGAATTTTAAACTTGAAGAATCAAGCTTCAAACAACACATATTTTGTATTAAGATACTGCAAGCTATTCTCCTATCCAGCAATAGTATACATGAAAGATCACTTCAAGTAAATATCTTAGGACATCAATTTCAACCAAATTAAAATACAAAAGAGAACCTAAATCACTTTGTCCCCTGCTTTCTAACTGGAATATTTCTCCTGGATACCTACAAGCCAGAAACAAAAGTTAAATGTGATGTTTTATGAAAATACTTCAGGAACTCCCAGTTAAAAAAAACCCAAAACCCAAACACCACCACCCACCCTAAACCCAAACAAACAGAAAAAAAACCCCAAAACAAAAAGAAACCACCCCCATGTTTCAACAGAACAGGAGAGAGAGCCACAGAATGAGGATGTAGAATTATGGAAGGACAAAGCCTAACACAAAAAGCTAACCCAGAGAGTTGTTTCACTACCTAAAAGAAAAGACACTGAGCATAATTCCTTCTGTCTCAGATGCTAATTCAGATGAGACGCTACACTTTCTTCCCTTTAGTTCTACTATCCTTAATGCTAAGCAGAAGGAAAAAACAAAAAAGAAAAGTTTCTGTATATGGCACTACTCAACAGATGAAACATTTCAATCTTCTATCAAAAATAAGAGTATCCAGCTACGTGCAACTATTTTGCAGTTAAAGTACTAGGATGCACTCAAACCTACTTCCTTTTTTTTTTAAAAAACAACAACTTGAATCAAGTTTAGACAATAAAATCATCATCTTGGTTTAAAACCAAGAATTGAGATGAAAACTGGTTTTAGGTCCTCGAAGACTCTGGTAAAAAACTAAATTTCATAACTATCGATTCTACACAGAGGAGTGGTTGGCAGGATGCATTTTACTCACAGAGAAAATCCAAAGGAAAAATTAAGTTGTCCATAAGAGAAATTTCATATGCACACTTTAATAAAAAGTGACATATATTATGCATTGTGTGATCTGAGACTGAAGAGTGACACAACCAGTATTCTGGAATATTAAACTTCACATCAATAATTTCTTGATCAAATTCTGTGAGTAACAGACCTCCCCAAAGTGGTTCAAGAAAATTAAGAGATAAAGTAAGTTCCGGTCATCTTGGATGTTACCATTAAAAGGAAGTTGTTCTCTGTGGCCTGTGTTCAACCCACGCTACTCCCTCCAACACTCCCATAAATAGGAAATAAGTGTAATGGTGGCGGGGGAGACAACCTGCTAAGGCAGGCAGATACTCAAAGACAGAACCTGCTGAATC
>NW_010539875.1:58429-69000 GCF_000687285.1 Phaethon lepturus
ATCTGAAAACACCATCATTAAAACTTTAATGCACTGAAAAAGAAAAAAAAACTTACCAACAAGAAAAGCTACCTTTAAGAAACATCTTGATGCATATTAGACAGTTTGCCAAATGATTCCAGAAGAAAAATCAATCAATCACTGAGCTAGTATGGCAAGATGACACCAGATACATTTCTCCCTCTCAAACTTTAAAGAATGAAAACTTATGCAATAAATTAGTCACTCTGAAACAATATAGGAGATGAGCTGCCAAATGTTTCCATTACAGAAGTAATGGGTCAACATCATCTGTGTATAAAAATAAATTTCCAAGTTTAGTTAAGTTTGAGTTCTGACTGTGGAAAATGAAAAAACGCTTGTATGACTGTCCTCCAATATGCTTCAAACACAAAAAACCACAGGAGTTTCAGAGCCAGGCACAAAGCAAGCATTCCTACAGTAAGAAATATCTAGATTAAACACAACTTTTCTATTCTCGTGATCCAAAATCATATATGCATAAACCAGAGTTGGTTCAAAAGACCCCAAAGGAAAACACATATACATGCACACTCACAAATTAAATTACTTTAGGGTCCTGAAGCTTCCTTCAATATTGCAAGACAGTGTAGGACCGGTCCTAGTAGGTGGTCATGCAAGACAACAACAATGCAGAAGAGATATTCTGAAATCACTAATGGTCTTCTCAGAGTCCAAATAGTGACAAAAGCTGGCAGTGCTATAAACTATGATTCTTTTCAGTGTTTGCAACTGTATCAGAAAAATGTATGTCACACAGTGAAGCCGTAAAAGAAACACCCCTTCAAGAAAGAAAGCAGCAAGAACAATAGATAACCCTGGTTTACCTAAATTAATCAGAAGTGACAGACCCACCCAGTAATTTCAGGCAAAGATGAACTAGAATGAAGGAACACTATGTAAGAAGTAAATACGCCTTATTTCCTCTAATTTGTTGAGATTTTCTACTCTGAGAACAAAAATTATAATTGTCCTGTGCATTATTTTTATCCTTCATTGAAAAGAAACCCTCAGACTCTGCATATACCATCTTTGTTGATGCCTCTTCCACAAGAGGTAAACACTGGTATAGTTGTTACATCAAACTAACAGGAGAAGCAAGAAGAGAAACTTAAGGCATTCCTAATATATTCTGAAAAAAATAAAAAAGTTCTCTAACACCTCCTCTTAAAAAGGAAGCATATTGGTACAAGTAGAGGTCTAGAATAAATGTGTTATCGGGACACAAAGTATGTCACAATACCATAATAAAGAATTCTACTTTAGTGCGAGTGCAATGTAACCGTGCGGTTGCATTATTCACACCACTCTTCATCTTCTATTTAAATCGATTTATGTATTTTCATGTCTGCCTGGACATAAAGCACAGAAATTTCAGCAGTAATTGTAAGACTAATAGTTTAGACAGTAAGGAAAAACATATTGCATTATAAAATGCATGCTTCATTTGTCCACTACTTTGTGTTATGCTTCATGGCATGCAGCACAGTTACTATATCGTACCACTCAACACTCCCAATCCATCCTGTAAATGACATGCCACATCTCAAAAGCTTAAATAGTTTCTCTTTTTGGACACTGAACTGCTTTGAACAATTCTGCAATGCATATAATCTGGTTTCCAGTGCTAAAAAAGGAAAGCATTCAAAGATGCAGAATATTTTAGAAAGAAATGGTACCCAGACATATTTTTTCTTGACTGACTTGGTGGCATAGTATTTAAAAACCTTTCTATGTTGTAGTTTGTGGTTTTTTTTCTTTATAATTTCACTTTCAATCTGTTGTTGGTATTTGCTGTACCCAGGTTGAACAGAACTTGAAGTCTGGAACTTTGAAGAGTCACAAAGTGTGATTTGGAAATTCAGAAATTCCGAACAATTTGTGCTTAAACATATTACTGTTTGATGCATAAACTGCAATCTAAAGAAATACTCCAGATACCTATAAAAACCTAAACCCTCCCCCAAAAAACAAGCCAACAAAACCAAGCAGTCTAATCTCCAGTGAAAAAGATGGACATTCTCTGCCAAAGTGCTCATAACTCTTGAAGCATTCTAAGTGGCTGCTGAACTTAAATTAAAAGTGCAGGCCAATGGAATATGATATAACGATGCCAAAGTGCTACAGTCTCTGTTTTGAGCTGAAATTCTTTGTATTCTACTGGTTGGGTAGATAACCCCCTCCCTTGCCCCTAGCTCAGAGAGCTGAAGAAAGGCCGTTTTGAACTCCAGATAAGGACTCTAGGCTTATTTGCAATTCTGATAATAACAATTTCTTCATTGCTAATTATCTGCAGTGTTCTGACATCCCATAGAGCTCACACTACCTGGAAGCAGTTTCAACTTCTGTGAAGGTTTTTGGAAGATCACAGTTCATGCTTAACCAACTATTCTTCACATACACACAAAAACCCCTTAAATTTTGAAAAAAGTTTTCCTACAACAAACATATCCAACTTTTCAAGCTCTTCATTTTCAAGGAAAGTCTTCTCTTTCCCACAAGACAAACTGTCTAAGGCTTGAATTTGACATTCACTGGCAGTCAAAAAAAAAAACTCCAAACCTCACCAACTTTGGTCTCTCCAAACATTTGTATGTTGAAATTATTTTATTTTACTTTCAATCATTCTAGAAATTCTGGGATTTGACATCAACCTTTTTTTCTTTTTTAACTTCCTGTCATTCGTCATGGATTTTGCCCTCCACAGGGAATTTTGAGTACTATCTATGAGAAAAGTGTTTCTTTTTTAATCAATTAAATTTCAATTATCAGCTTGATGACCTCAATTTAAATATTTGAGAGAAGTGCAAGCTTGTGTAGACTATACAATTGATGATTACACAATAACAAACATTTATTTTGATTTAGGACACTACATATGTGTATTACATTAAAATGTATTTAAAATAATACATGGAAGTGAAATAGTAGAGCAAACTCAGTGCAATGACCATATTGAGCAGTCGACAGAATTACATGTGCGCTCTTTTCTTAACTTTGTATTACTATATCATCTACTGCCATTAGTATTTTTCAATTTATCTTGGTATAGTTTAAATAACTTTGGATAAATAATTCTTACTATTTGCTCTGAAAAATTCCCATTTGTGGAAATCTCTTCTTGTAGCAGAAAGCTTTTTTTGTTTTAAGTATAAAAATCAAGAGGATTCCACAGCAGGTGTACTTGCAGAAGTTATTTCTCCTTTAAGTACCACTACCACCTGACTGACTAGACTTTAAACTGAATCTAGATGTATCTACTCTCAATTAAAGTCAATTTACTCACACTGAAGTTTCCCAAAATGGGCTCAAGTTTCATTACATGTAAATTGTATACTTCTAAGATCATTTCTCCATATTAACCAAATCCCTGAATCAAATTCCACCTTCAAGTTTGAGCCAGTACGAAAACAGAAAATGTGCACTTCTATGCCATTCAATATGCTGTTCCACAGCTTTATTTGGAAGGATAAAATGATCTGCCAATAGCCTCCTGCTGACACGATTGGACTATTTACAGGATCCAGATCATCTTGAATGTCTCAACATTGTACTTCTATCTAGCATAAACTTCTTTTAAATTACATTCCTTCACTAGTTGTCTCCAAAAGTGATGAAGTAGTCTGTAATGGTTGCCTCTCCCTACTTTGAATTCTCTAGTTGAAGAGCTGCCTGTAATTAAGATTAAAGAGTAAACAGTTTTATTCACATGGCACATTTAATTATAGATATTGATAATTATAGTCTACGTTTACCATAATATATTGAAATAATTTATATTACAAATATTTAAGCAAAACATACTAATGATATTTGAAATAAAATGAAGTTACTGAAGTAACAGGCTGAGCACGCAAACCCAGAAT
The DNA here is from genome assembly GCF_000687285.1 of Phaethon lepturus. Classification (NCBI taxonomy): domain Eukaryota; kingdom Metazoa; phylum Chordata; class Aves; order Phaethontiformes; family Phaethontidae; genus Phaethon; species Phaethon lepturus. Next base: position 62,317 of record NW_010539875.1, read on the forward strand.
TTACTGAAGCACTTAAACCCCCAACCCTTGATTTATTTATTTTTTTTAAATTTCCATCTATTCAACCTATTTGGTTCAAATGCTGACCCTTTCAAAATTTAGAAATTAAGCAGGATTTAAAAGGAGCAAAAAGCATGTCTCCATTTTCATTCACAGATTGAAAGAAAAGGGAGAATCATATCTATTCTTTAACTCTTTACCACAAGAGGATACGGAACTTAAAAAAATACTTTAACCATCTTTAACATATCTTCTGGTTTATGTAGACAGTTTTAAAACAGAATATTTGAATGAACTATTTACATCAGTGTCCAGAATACAGAAAGATTGTGGCATGACTAAATATGACTTTCATACTCCTTGTGCTTTAGTTGTATTCCAACTACCATACACATATAGCCTAACAAAAATCACAAAAATCCAGTTTTGCCTTGTCTCATTTACGTTACATATGCCTTCAGTTCAGATGTACAGTAGTAGTAAACATAGACTTTCAGCCCAACATATTTCAAGTAATGGATTGGAGGATGGAGGTCCTACATAACAAATATTCTGCCAAAACCACTGTCTTGTTTAAACAGGGAGAGTGGTAGCTACATTGTATGACCTAAAAAATAAACCCTGGTTCCAGCATTTCTTGATCAGAAAACTCACCAGTTTCATTTTTCTTCTCTAAAAACTTTCCCTTCCTCATAATTTCTCAGCACTTGGGTACTAAGACTCCAGCTTACAGTGTTCCTGTTCACAGTCACAGTGGATAAACTTTAAGAGCATATAGGGGAGAAAAAAGACAGACCGAGGAGTTTCAGATACTTCAGTAATCTGTCAGAACAGGGGTATAGATACCACCCTGCCCCACTCTACAAAACTGACCAGAGCAAGAGAAAAAACTTTCAATTTTCCCCCCAATAAGAGATTAATTTTTGGTTTCATGTTCCACAAGTCAGGTAAAACTACATTACTCTTACATAAAAGTCCATCTTCAGTAAAATAGAACTGGATTGGTTTTGTTTTCCAGATCATGCGTTACTACAGAAACTTCTCAACATAAAGGCCAACTGGCAGTTATATGATGTCCTGGAAGCATGAGTACTCCTTAGAGGAGATACCCTCACCTACGTTTTTCTTTCTCCTGGAAATTTTGTCTTTTGACTACTTTTGTAAACTCACCAAGACTATCCTATCTTTGTTTGGTTTTAATAAATACACAAGAATCAGACATTTGCTGTCCCATGTTACTACGTTGCACTAGGCAAGTTTCAATGAGAATGTACAGCAACACACAAGTTCTTGTTAGATATCACTAAGAAAATTGAAAACAGTTTATGAAAATGCATAAGAGAACATGTTTTCTGTTTTGTTTTGTTTTTTGGTTGTGTCCCCTCCCTCTCAGTAGAATGCATAAACTGGATATAGCTACATGTTTGTCACAGCAATATCCAAACTGGTTCCTTAATTAAAACTCAACCTCTTGGGAGAGCATTTGCTCACCTTACACCAAAGAAAAAAAGCAGAAAAATGATTCAGTTTAACATAAAATAAGAATATATTATGAAAAGCAGTACCAAAATAGAAAAATCTAAATCCTTTTCTTGGGATGGGTCAAAATTAAAGGCTTTGACTTACACAAAACACTTTTTTCCCTTTTAAAATGCCAACATGACAATAGACATGTTTCTAATATTCACAAGTCAAATAATCTCTCCCAGAAAAATTTTCTGAAAGAATAATATGCATTTGTAACTACTTGTAAGTGCAGCTCCAATTTGAATATTCCTCTGCCACAATCATACCTAACCAAAATTTATTTATTTTGCCTGGAAAAAGAAAAAAACAACAAACATAAACCAGATCTAAAATCTAAACCGACATTAAAAATGAGTCATTCCAAGCACCACAAAAGCTTTGGGAGTTGAAGCACAACTGAAAAAAAAAAGACCCACTACTAGACTAGATCCTGAGAGCATCTTCCCGAGAGCACTCGTATCACAGAAATTCGACACATGCCCCTAAGTTAAGTTTGACTACTGTCTTGTGTTGTACAAAACTATGTCTTTACATTCTCTAAAAACTGTTTTAAAACTTTAAAACTTTTGGCTGTTTATTTTTTCAGTTTGTATATCTGTCAGTAGTACACTTCTAAATCAAAGTAGGATTTTTCTACTGGTTTTACACTAAGAATTTAATTTCTCAACTTGATGGACATCAGTACACTCTCACTAGGAGCCAGGAATGCAAACCCCCTATATTCCAAGGCATCATGTTAACATATGGATAACTAATGCAACACAAGCGGCAGATGAGATCCCACATTTTCATTCTGAGAAGTACTCAGAGTCACAAGCCCTTTTGTGCCTAGAATCCAGGCAAAAAAAAAAAAAGGTAGCACTAATATAACGATTTTCAGTAACATTCTGACAGAATTTCTTAGTTGGGACACACTCAGGATAAGTTGTAACAAATTTCAGAAGTGAGTGAGCCCTGAGAGCCAGCACCATTCTACTAAAATCCACATTTATTCACCTTACACCAGTTCTATGCAATACAACAGTCAGCTATGGAATTTTACCACAGACTACTAAAAAAGTTTGCACAACAAACTCACCTTCAGTACATCAAATTATTCTGCCTTTTATAACAAACATACTTTGACAATGGTATGGTATTTGCTGTACAGAGCTACTTAAGAAAGAGGACCAAGTGACAAATGCTCTTGTCAGATAAACTGCGAATTTGCATGTCAATACAGCAGAATCAGCCACAGATTTACTCGTTTGGCCTTCTATACAAATTCTTTGCTGGGACTAGTCTTCTTACATTTTTCATGACTGGCATGATGAAGTACCAATAGTTCCTTTAAAGTACAAATCAAAGTTCAGATTACTAAATGGTAAAATAAGAGCATGCCAGGTTTAATTTAGCGAACAGGGGACGCTAGGTAAGATGTTTGGGGGGCTGGTAAATCTTCTCACATGACAGACAAAAGAGCCTGCATATCTTGCCGTCATATCTCAATGTCTCCACTTAAACAATTCTTCAACAGCATGAAAACGTGTTAAGATACAAAATTACTACAGACACACAAAATGCAACACCTCATTTCCCGTTAAGTTCTTTCACTCTGAAGATAGAAGCACACTAGTGAAGTAACTGGTTAACTGAAGTGATGGTTAATCACTGTAAATGCTCAGACTAGCAAAAGGCATCTAAAAATTTTATTTAATCTATTTTAAGATAAATATTTTGGCTCACAACTCCACTGTTGTGCATTTGCTTGTTAGATAGACTGATGAGTATTATCTCAGCCAACATCTAGATGTGCAGCTCTTCCTAAATCTAGTTTTTCAAGTTTTTGACAAAGGAAATCAAGAAACAGGAAAAAATGAAGGACTTCTAGGCATCTTGATTAAATACTTCTAAAATTCTGCAACATATGGAAAATACTTGGTATCTATAAGGCAATTGTGACAAGCCTAAGGTAGAACTTACAGTGGACAGGTAATGACAAAAATGTTCAGTGGTAAAAAAGTATTTCTATAATCCAAGTTCAAGATATATTGTAAACTCCCCAGCAGAGCCCCAAAAAATGAGCCTTTCTTGGCTAGGGATAATGCACTGTGATCTTTTAATTCATTGTTCAATGTAAGTTTGAAAAAAAATTTTTAAAGTCTGTCATCCATTTAAATGGAATGTGATTTACATTTAAAATCTTGGCTGGTAGAAGAGTTTGATTGGGATTGCAATTTTTCAATACCCTGCTCTCAAAAAATAAACTCTTCAGCCCCTAAGACTATATCCTGAAAGTGGTATTAATTCTGGCTGCATGAAAGGTAAGTAGAGAACCACCATTCACCATCTCTCATAGTACAAAACCCTTGTGTGCACAGCACGATTCTTTCGGGGGCCCGTTAAAAACAATGGAGGAGACACTCCTTCAAGCCCTCCAATTACCCACAGGAACTTTGCCACTGTGTATTACAATTTGTCTGGTTTGAAGACAAATACATGGAAAAAACCCCATATCTAAACATAGCTGAAGACCAGTTCTGGCTCTGCATGCACCTGAGTCAAAGCACCGGAGCCCACAAAGGAACTCTGAAGACATACCACTGTATGCTTGGTCTATTCTTAACACTCTGCACTGGACACTGTCAGATAAAGACATACTGAGGTTAGGTGAATCTTTTCCTTGCCTATTAATGCTGTTCTAATGTCAAGTATCTCTTCCTGGATTATGATAAGACTAAGATTTCAATTAGTGCCACCAATGTGTAGCAGTGCTCACAATGTAGGTATTTGTTCAGCAGAAACAAGACTGAAAGTTCCTCCTTTCTTTGCAACAGGGCAATAGCATTTCTGGAGAGGGGGAAGGAGACCTTTAGGCAAATACTGAACTAATGAGTACTGCCAGTAAATTTCCAAAATAACAACACAGATGTTTTAACTATCACACACTCTTTAAAAAAAAAAGCAAATAAGGATGAAAATGCTTACACTTAAACTTATCTTAAAAAAGTTAACTGAAGCTACCCTGACCAAGTGAGAAATAAACATATAAATTATCAAAATGGTTTCTGATACACCTAAATACCACATAAAACCTGTCTACGCTTGCACAACAATGCACACAGAGGTATCTTGTTATTTGCCAAAACAATTAACTACATTTCAAAAATTGCATACACCCATTCTCTGTAGAACTCATTTTAAACCTGGATGCTCATGTAAAAAATATTTTCCTGACCTAGCCAATTAAAATCATAAAAATATTCTTTCCCTGACAAAAGCAATGCAAAAAAGTAATAAAAATTAAAGTTACCAGAACTGAGCAGAAAATTAAGGGTTAAAAGTCAAGAGTACTTTTGCGTTTTTTTTTCTTCTGTGAAGCCAGACCTCAATCTTTAAAGTAATTAATATTCCAAAATTTAAATTTGGTTGTAGGACATCCCTGCAACAGGTAAACTAACACCTTAAAAATATTACCTCTAAATTAAATTAATTTAGCAATGTATGTACTTACTTTAATTAATTTAGGTTCCTGAGCATGTGGATATAGACTTAAATACATATATATAGACAAACATATAGAGTTTTTTAAAGGACTATTATGAAGTCACATAATGAGCTGATACCATTAACTCACCAAAATAAAACCAAATTACACATTTAGTAGCCAGTAGTATTTCCCCCTTTTAGTTAGTCGTCAGCTAACTACTCAAAACTACGCTCCTTTTTTAATTAAGATGCAATGCATTACACCACCAACCTGTTCCTCCCCTCCTTCCAAATTGGCCAAATACTTGTACAACAGCAGCATTTGTTATCCTGTAGCCCAATTGAGAAATACTCCTAGGTTATCCCCAAGTTTAACTACTCTCCTGGTTCAGAGACTTTAAAAAAACAAAACAAATAATCCTAAGCTTGAACTCCATTCTGGAATGAATTAAAATAAATCCAAAGTGCTTAAGTTTAGATAAAGAATTTCTGAAGCTTGAAACCCACATGGTTAAATCTGAGCCCAAGTTTGCCACTAGGGGTTAAAAAAAGCCCCAAAATACTCACAATGATGTTTAACGAGTTTTAACCCCAACGTAAGTTTTAAAGGTTGCCATATCTTAAGATAAATGCAGTATTTAAAACCAAGACTTTTGACTCAACCTCCACCTTTTAATCTTTGTGTTTAGCTAAAACTAGGTTTACACACTTGCAATGAGGCCCTGTGCACTTTTCCCCAAACTATAACAATGCAATCTCCATTTTGAACAATGCACCTCATTTCCCTCCTTGGAAAGCTAGTTTTGTCTCAAATCCAGTAAATGTTGGATCCAGTTATATCTCTGATTTCGAGAGCCTGAAAATTTTCAGTGTTTATGGTTGTTGGTTTTTTTTTTGTAAGCCACTTCAAGTTGCATGTGCTTCCTTTTAATATCAAGTTATATTGGCAAGCACAAGCCATCCTTTCCTGTATATATTTGAAAGGACCTCTTTCCAAAGCATGCATCTCCTTTCCCTTGTTTCTAAATATTAAGTGAATGCTCCATAGACTTCTGACATTGTTTGCAACATGTTCCGGTGTATCATGCATTTCTGCAGTCACCAGAATCTCCACGCATATTTGCAAAGCATCCCCTTGTTACAGCATTTACTGCCCTCCCTCCCTCCTCTCAGTGCATGTGTTTGTAAGCATCTTCTAATGTTCCCTGCATCCGTGGGGTTGCCAGTCGTTAATTTGCATACCCCTCTCCCTGTGAGTGCTTGCAGGCATCCCTTACATACACGCATGGGAGGAAGAATGCGTGCGGACTGTATTTGCAAACCTAGAGGGAGCAAGTGGGGTGCCCTCGACTTGTTTTAGTTCATCCCACTGACTCTCTACCTGGGGTGCTGCTGTAGGTGCTGTGGCTCCTGAAGCTGCTCTCAGTGCAATAACTGGCATCGTCTTCATCCTCCATCTCTTCAGGGTAGTCAGAGTCGTCGTCGTCCTCCTCCTCCATTATCTCCTCCTCCTCTTCCTCCTCGGAGTCCTGGTTATCCTCGGGGTCTCCCTCCTCTTCTTCCTCGGACACCATGCTCTCCTCCTCCTCTTCACTCTCATGATCATCGTACACCACTTTGCTGATGCTCCTCCTGGACGAGGCAGCCCTGCCTTGGCTGTTGCAGCTGCCTCCTCCGCCTCCTCCCCCT
>NW_010539876.1:0-8887 GCF_000687285.1 Phaethon lepturus
TCCCGGGCTGGGGTTGGGAGCGGATCCAGTCCCTGGCTCCGTGTCTGCAGCTCCTCCTTAGGCACCTCCAGGCTCTTCCAGGTGCTAAAACCTTTGCCCGTGACAAGGGGCAACTTTCTCTGACTGGATTTCACTTCTCTGCCATGTCAACTGAAGATGTTAACTTTGGGGGCAGTTTTTCTTATTCCCTCGAGCTGCTGTTTAATTTTGCCTTTCTGAGTATATTATGTTTGATGGTATTTCTACCATTACGTTTCTCCAAGAGAGCAAGGGTTGTCTTGCAGTGCTTCAGGAAAGCAGAACCATCATCTTTGTATTACTTACATCTAACTATAAAGTAATTAACTCAGAGGTTTGTTTTGGGTTTTTTACTATATTTTTTAGAAAAGTTCAGTAGCACAGAAATAGTGTCATTTTTCCTGTCACATTGCCTTTCCTTTGGATGCATGTTTGTGGCACGGTATGGTACTTTGCAAACAGTAAGATGCGATAATCTGTTCTTTCATTATGGAATGATACTATAGATTGCAAATTATGTAACAGTCAATTTGAGAAAGATTGCAGTGACAGGTTTTCAGGTGTCACTGCAGTGTTAGGTTGTATTTTTTTACTCCTTTTTTGTAAACATGTTAAATAACGATAAATGGAAATTGTGTCTTAGATTTGAAGAAGTGTGAGTACCTGACATGATTCAGATAACCTTCCTTTCTATTGCAGGTTAAATCAGCTGTTGTTCTTGAGAGTCCTCGATTGCACTACTTTGTCAGAATTGACTGCATGCGTTTAGGTATTTGTCTGTCAAGTATGGTCCTGGTGAAGGTCAGTGTCCCCTGAGAAGAACACTCCTCAAGCAGAATCTCAGCTGTGACAGACTACTGAGAGCAGTACCGCAGGAACTATGTAAGCTGGTTTTGCACTCCTGGAGTAAACATGATGAAAACGGAGTCTTCAGGAGAAAGATCAACCCTCCGAAGTGCCTCTCCTCACAGGAATGCTTACAGAACTGAGTTCCAGGCACTGAAAAGTACCTTTGACAAACCGAAATCAGATGGAGACCAAAAAACGAAAGAGGAAGGAGAGGCCTCGCAGAGCAGGGGAAGGAAATATGGCTCAAATGTCAATAGGATCAAGAACTTATTTATGCAGATGGGCATGGAGCCCACTGAAAGTGCCGGAGTTACCCCTAAAACCAGGGGGAAGGGTGGCCCTCCATCACCTCAAAGACGAATTAGGCCCAAAGAATTTGTAGAAAAAGCAGATGGTTCAATTGTAAAGTTGGAATCATCTGTTTCGGAAAGGATCAGTAGATTTGATACTGTCCATGATGGTCCTTCCTACTCCAAGTTTACTGAAACTCGGAAGATGTTTGAGCGAAACGCTCATGAAATGGGACATTCCAATCGCTATTCCCCAAAGAAAGAGAAAGTAATTTCCAATGAGCTTCCAGATGAATGGTGCAGCTCTAAGTCTCACAGAGGCAGCACTGATTCACTGGACAGTCTTAGCCCAAGGACAGAGACCGTCTCTCCAACTGTGAGTCAGCTCAGTGCAGTTTTTGAAAACACTGACTCACACAGTGTAGTCGTTGTGGAAAAGTCAGAGAACAACGAAGAGTACTCTGTAACTGGTCACTATCCACTGAACCTCTCGTCTACTGTTGCGAATATCTCCTCCCCAGTTGCGAACCTTGAAGGTTTCAGTCCTTTGAAAGATGCCAGCACGTGGTCTCCGCCAGCCAAACAGAGTACAGGCTTGATGTCTGTTGAGAACTCTCAGCAGAACAGCACGCCTTCAACACTAAGACAGAAGACATCCACAGGCACTTCGGCAGGTTCAAAAACGACTGAAGAAATAAAGAAGGGTACAGAGGCAAGTGCTGATTCTCTTGAGAGCTCTGCAGCGAGTCAGCAGGATTTGATCAACGTGCTTGGCAGTGAAAGATCCGTGGACAGCTGTGCTAGGGGTAAGTCAAAAACAGAGACAGAAGTTTTCGTGCAACAGAAGGAACGGTCAGAACATGCAGAGGCTATCTTGGATAGACCTGAAGCTGCAGAATTACCAAGAAATGTAGCTTCAGGTGGTGATTTTGTCACGCATGCTGTTTCGGATGCTACCGAGTCCCATTGTGATGAGGCAAGTGAAAAAGAAGTGTGTGAAGATGTGAATAATTTCCAGAGTTCCCACGTGTATATGCACTCTGACTACAGTGTCTATCGGGTACGATCGAGATATAATTCTGACTGGGGAGAGACAGGTACAGAACAGGATGATCAGGATGACAGTGATGAAAATAACTGTTATGAACCTGATATGGAATATTCTGAAATTAATGGATTGCCAGATGAAGATGAAATCCCAGCCAACAGAAAAATACAGTTTAGCCGTGCTCCAATTAAGGTAAAGTTGCCTACATTCTTTCTCTGTGGTTTGGTTCGTTTTTAAATGCAACTGTACTTGAAGTAGATTTTGACAGCTGATCTCAGCTCTGAAAAGATTGCAGAGGATCTTTCAATACACATTTTTATTACAGGCAGCCAGTGAGCATAATCTTAAATGAAGTAAGGAAGCTGAGCTCTGATGAGCTTGTGTCATTTCCTAGACTACTTGATGGCTGACTAAGATAGCAGAAATGAAGGATGACAGCTGGGTTTGTGAAGTTTGAGAATTTTAACGTACATGTTTTGACTTACATGACTGAACTGTAATCACATGGTGAAAAGTAGAAGTGGGTATTTGGTGGCCTTTGTGCTGCTTGTTTTTCTCCTTTGAAATCACAGCTTCTTTAGACCGAATGGCTGTTCTTCAGCTCTCATCAGATGTTCTTTGAACTCCCTGCATTTAAATACTGGGTCTTGAAATAAAATGTGATTCTGCCTCACTGGTAGAGGACTGTTAATACTCTGCATCTGAATTAGTATCATCTTTTCTAGCAGCATCTTCACTTTTTAAAAACTTTATTGAACATTGATATGTGTATATCTAGCATATCTCAGTGCTACAAAAAGGCAGAAGTCAGTTGATTCAAATACCTAATGAAGGGTGGGTTTCTTGCAGAGCTCCTTTGGTTTGTTTTTAAGTACCTTGAAATTACAGCTAAGAATGTTGTTTCAAGTATTGTCAGTTCAGGAGGGAATAATTAGTCATGTTTTGTTGTACCAGCTTTTCACTAATGACTCTATGTTAAGTATAAAAGTATTTTACTTCCAAGTTGTTTTTAGTGCATGTGATCTCAAATGGACAATTCAAAAACACAGTCATTTTTCCAGAACTGGATCTTGAAAGAGCCATATATCATGGAGTACTTGAAATCTAAACATTTTAAGATTAAAAATATGTAATTGAAATTGACTGTATTTTCATTGTGTGAGTTTAGCAATGAAAATCAACAAACAGAAGTTTCACTATCAAACTTGAAGTTATGTGATTTACAAAATTTGCATTTATACCACCCGTGGTTTCAGTTAGGGTAAGATGTATATTTGTATTAGGAAATCTTCATCTGAATGAAGCAACCAGGTTTTCACATCTGTTAATAAACAGGGGCGTGGAGGGAGGGGAATGGCCTTGTGTTCTTCATGCTTCAGCAAGACCATTTTTTATACTGAAACAAGATATTCCAAGTCAAGATAATGTTGTGGTTTTGTTTTTTGGTTTTGTTTTTTGTTTTGTTAGTATTTTATTCAGGCTTGCGTCATGGACCAAAAATTCTACCAGTGTTTGTACTCCGACTAGATTATTCCCATAATTAAGCTAGTTGGTTTTAATTTTTTTTGGGAGAGGGGGAGATGAAGCAGGGAAAACTTCTATTGCAAAGGATTATGGAAGTTGTTATCGTCCCCTCTGCTTTCTCCCTCAGGCTGTACTAACAGACAAGATGATGTTCTTTTCTGAAAGATCTACCAATTATGTGCAGAGGTTTTATCATATTTGTTACGGTTCCAACAGATAAGAATCCGGAATGTGACTCCACGGATTTTATTCTTGAGATGGTCAGATTTTTCTTCTGTTCGTGCTTTGAAAGAGCTAACAGTGACATTCTTACTTCAGTATATTACTGTATTCTGTCTGAATCATGCTGTTAATGCTAAGTGCTATAACACTATTCTCTCAATTATTTAGTTATAAAATTTTTCTTCTCAAGTTTTTCATGCTGTGTTCATTTCAGATTACATATTATGTAATAATAACAGTCCATCAGGAAAATGCTCTAAAATTAATTTGTGTAAATAACAAAAGAGCACATTTGTCATGGTTTTAAGCATAAAGCACTCTAGCTTATCCAAGGTAAAAAAAAAAAATCGTTGCTTTAATTATTTTAGTATCTTCATTGTAGATAGGAGGAAAACAGAATAAAAGCTGCATTGAGAGAGAACAGTGTAGGAGGGTTTGGGAGATCCCCTGCTTTTTGTCCCGGGTGCCTCCAATGCATGCAATCTGTTAGTCATGTGGGGAAACAGAAGTGAGACCATGTGGAAGGCTTGCGCTAAAAGGAAAAAGTGCAGCGAAAGTTGTGGAAAATTAAAAGCTGCTTCTTGAGCCTTCCTCTCTTCTCCGCAGCACTCTGCAATTCCCTCAGCAGTGTCAAGCAGCATAAGCCCGGGTGGGCTGCCAGCAGCATCAGGTCACTGCCTGGCCATGCTGCTGCAGGCAGGAACCCGGGAAGGGCAGCTGGAGAATCCCACGGTGGGTCCTCAGAGGCTCGTGAGTCTCTGGGCTCCTGCGTGCCTCTCTGACAGTGCTGCCAATTCAGCATGCTGCTACGAGGTCATGAACTGGTTCCAGCGAGCGGATTCTGCCCAGCAGATAGGTACCAACGAGCAGTGCACAGGCAACGGGGATTTATGTTCTGTCCCCTTGCACAATGCTAGTGGATGAATTTACCTGATTACTTACTTCACCTGGGGATGATGCTTGCTAGCTGAATAGACAGCAACTATTTAAGAATTTTTCTGTTCTAGGCAATTTTGTGTGTTAATGGGCATAACTGGTTTCACTAACGCTTTCCTGAACATCATCTCATGCATGGCATAACAGAGAGAGGAAAAGACAAAGAAATGCAGGAGTATTTTCTGAACTGTTGAAAACTGATTTGTCTTCATTAAAATGAAGCGATTTGTACTTAACTGGTCTGCTTGATAGTGGTGTGAAAAGTCTAACCCAAACTGTGGATGTTCAGTGCTGATTTCACAGTATTGTACCTCTACTCTCCTCCGACAGGCAAGCTCTGAAATAATTAACAAAATTGGCATTTGAATGTGTAATCTGTGAAATGAGTGGGTAGTTATTGCCATAAAGGTGTTACTTGAAGATCCCAGCAGGCTTAGACGAACATCTTTGAACTGTTCTTCTATGGGATTTTTCAGGTAGATGTGTAAGAAGTAAATGAGAAGAGTGCTGAGACTGAAGGGCAAAAAGATTTCATTTACCATCAAGGGGAACCCTTTCTGTCCCTTTAGGGGAAATGCTTTGGACTATGAGAAGTAATGAAGTAATAGGCAGAAGAATCAATAAAGAAAATCTTACTCATTAAACTGATAAAGATTGAATTCTGGTCATCTCCCAAGCAGGAGGAAGATCCAGTTACTGAGAAACTTGCTATAAAGAGAAAGACTCAAGTCAACGGATGCAGGAAATTGTACTCTGTTACAGTCTGTAATTTCGCTATCACAAATCCCATGCTCCATGGGCCATTTATTGTGCTCTAGGATTATGGGATATGTTTGCTGATCTCGTCTCTGTTGAAAGTCCCTTTAGGAGTAGGTGGCTGCCCAGGGGCCATTGCAGGCTTGGAGAGTTTCTAGGTATTTGGAGTGTGTCATCGCTGATGTGAGCAGTTGTGCATGTCTGTGGGAACTTTAGTCAGCTTGGTGCTCTTCAATAAAAAATAGCCTAAAAGGGCCCAAGAATTGGTGCTGGTAGTGGGAGTGGGCATGAGTGTGTGGCTAAGCAAGGGATGCACATGTTGATATAGTGGTTGATATGTGTTTATATAGCGATACAGAGGCCTTCATCAGCACTGGCCCATGCCTGTGTTTAGGTATAGTGTTCCTGATTAGGGATAGAACTGAAACTCTCCAAGGCAAGTGTAAGAGGTGAAAAAGTTAAGTAAATGTGATGAAGAAAAAATACTCTGGCTTTGCCAGAGATACTTTCCTACACAAAAAACCAGAAACTGTGATTTATTGGCCTTCTGTTGAGTTTTGCAGGGTTTCCTGTGGGTTGGGTTATATGCCACTTCCCAAACATTGTGTAGGCTAATTGGACAGGGTTTGCCAGTAGTGCAAAATTCAGTAGCTCATGGCTTTCTGCATTCTAGCAAATGGAAATGTATTGATTGTCCAAATCATAGTCTTTTTTGAGCCATGCTTCCTCCATCCTGGATAGAACTAGGATGGAAGAGTAATGTTCACGTCTCCTCTCTCCAAGTCCAGAATGCCTGGTATCTTGATAACTGATGGCTGCATCTTCAGTTAGTGCCCTATTTCTGGCACCAGGTATGCGTTAAACCGTTTAAAACTGCTAACAACAATCGGCATCTCCTGCTGAGCCTCCTTTTGCAACCTTCTGCTCTGCTGGCTCTGCCCTGCCTGGCTAAGTAGTTGGAGAGGGTTGGGTAGTATGTGATCAGACCGTATGTCAGACAATAGGTAACTTGTGGTGCAGTGAGGGGTTTTAGCCCAAGCTGCTGCTGCAGTTTTCAGGGCTCCATAAAGCTTCCCTAGGGTGCAGTGGTGGTGAAGGGACCTCTCTGAGTTTTGGGGTGTGTAGGAGAGAGGGTAACAGGAATGGAAGGGGTATAGCAAATGGCTCTTCAGTGCTTCAGCTAATTCCATACAAAGGGATTATGATCACTAGTGCCTATGCCTTATATGTTCTTCCTCTCTTTTGTTGGGCAGCGTGGCTGAATCCTATACTCGACAACATTTACGTTTTCCAAATTGTGTTTTGTTCACATGGTCTTCAGGAATTGGAATTTGTGCCCCTCTCTCTCTCAGCCTCTGAAGAGGTTTTACAAGAAGTGCTGTGACTGTAGTTTAGTGAAAATATAAATGAAATTTGTATTTAACAGTTGTTTTGAAATGTCTTTATGAACTAGATGGTGATTTTTCTTATTAAAAATCAGTTCAGGGAACAAGTCTTTCTTTTAGTTATTCCTCATTTCTCTCACTAAAATGTATTCGAGAATGTAAATAGTGGTGAAGAAGGAATCTGAAACAATCTGACACTGTAATTACTTTGGAATTTTTACTCTCTAAAATATTATTATTTTTTGTCTAGTAAGCATTGAAATAAAGTATGCTGGAAACATTTTCAAGTTTCGTGTTGAAAAAGAAAGTATTTCTTTGCCCGATTCAATGTTTAGTATGGTGTTTACCTGTTGTTGATGAACTATTTTGGGTCATGGAAGGCATAAATGAAGGTTACCCCATCCACAAGCACTGTACAGTCCCTGGCTCCAAACTTACCACCACTTCTATTCGTGTTTTACTTAAGCGAATATGGAGTTGACTTTAGATGACCTCCAGATTTCCCTTCCAACCTCAGTGAACCTCTGATTCTGTAACTAAAGTAGTCCCAGCAGGTGTTGGGACACTTGTTGAAGGTAGATGTGGAAGACAGGACTTGCAGAAAGACCCTCAGGCTATATTAGATATAAAATGATTACAGAATCTGAGAATTTAATCCACTTTTGAATGGGTTAATTAAGAAACCTGATAGATGAAGAAGGATATGTAGCTTCCTTCTGAAATCACGGAAAGAATATTTTCCTTTCCTTAAATTTGCTTTTCCACTCTAGCTCCTGTGTCCATGCTTTGTTTACAACATTAGAAGTGGATTGGTAGTTTTGGCTGAAGCATGAAACTAGGTATTACGTAGGCTTAGGCCTTGTCTCCTGTAATGTTGAATAAATCACTGAACATTTATATGCTGGTATTTGAATTCTGTAAAATGGGCAGCAATTTGGTAATTAATTCCATTAATCTTGATTTGTGAATCAGTTTGATGTACAGAGCTATTCTTTTGGGTAGCTTGAAATGTGTGTATTCCCCTACATAAAATGACCTTAAACTTTTTTCAGGTTTTGTGAAGTATGGCAAGTTCTACAGACTTAAGCAGTAATAAAATATGTTGTACTGCAAAGGCTGTGATGCTAACTTTGATTATTTTTAAAAGTTAATGATGTAAAACCAGGTTCTTTTTTTTCTGGTGGTGGAATATATGGAACATTTCTGGGACCTGGTCTTTTATTTCAGTTACATTTGTTATGAAAGATCTCATTATGAACAGCAGAACCTTTTATATATTTATCAGGGAAAGGAATGAGAAGTAAATATTAAGTATTCAAAGACTGGATGCTCTTAGACGAAGAAGAAAAGTGAAGGGATAAAGCATTCTGGAAAAAGTTGCTATTTTGATTATTAAAAGGTGTGTTCTCTGTGGTTATCTTGTACATGAAGTGTATTATTGGGTTGGAATTGTATACTTTCACAGGATAAGTCTTTCACACACAGCAATTTCAGATGAAAAAGAATTTTCTTGTATTAAGTATATGTGGGATTATTGGAATACAGTAGACAGAATACAGTTATTTGCCTGCCACAATATGTTGTTGAGACTTTAACTCTTGTACAGACCATAATTTCACTACCAATTCGAGGAACCAGTTATTCTTGGATGCAATGTTCACACAAAGTTAGTGAACTAAAAAGAAATAATGTTGCTTTAAACTGGGTTTTATAAGCATTGAAGACATTCTAGAAGAGCTGTTTGTAGAAACCAAGCTTGGATTGAATAATTGGCATCAGAGATTTATGCGGTTTAGATTGAAAGGGGTTTCCAATTAAAGGTTTTGAATTTCAAAAATGCAGACTGGGAAGCTGTAGGG
>NW_010539876.1:8918-23171 GCF_000687285.1 Phaethon lepturus
ATTAGTTGAACCAAAGAGCTAAGGGAGCTAACAGTGGGGTTCTTGGAACCTCTTTGATTCAGAATTAGAAAAAGTGTGTAGGATTTGCATCCCAAGAAAAAGCAGAATACACAAGCAGAATAATTGCAGACCTAATCAGATGAAAAGCCAGCCAAAGAGAATATCAGAAGCTAGCTGAGAACTTTTAAGGAGTGGCAAAAGTAGTTGTTCAAAAAATAGAGACTGTCATAGAGTTCAGAAGTCTTAAAGTGTGAGTAAGATGTTGCCAGAAGTCAAGCTGAGTTTGACCTTGTAAAGGAAAATAATCCAAGTAGTAAAAAGCTATTTATCTATTAAAAATTAAACAAGAAAGGAAGTTGGGCATTATGTAGTGAGCATGAGGTTACAATTAGGGCTATCACCCCCAGTTTATATTAATATTTTGCCTTTATTTTTGGTGCAGTTGGTCATGTTGAACATGGAATCGAGATTAAGAATGAAATAAATTTATACAGGTGGAAATTCTTACAGTGGAAAATCTTATAGTGAAATGAAGATGAAACCTAGAAGTTCCTAGTGCTCAGGTTTGCAGAGAGCTGCGTGAAAGAAGCTGTATTTAGAAAGTCTTGTAGCAAACATTTCAAAACAAACAGAACACTATCAAAATCGAGATAGTATTTAACTGCAGAAAAGGAAATGCAGTAGCTGTCTTTCAGAATGTAGAGAAGAGGTGATTCTGGCAGCTTGAAAATTATTAATCTCTTCTTTTTTCCTCTATTGCTTTGCTATAGAAGAAAACTTTTAAAAGAATCAAAGGCAGGGAGGCAAATGGAAAAGTGGAATACATGTAAGTGGATTTATGAGATGTAGCATATGTCAGACTAAATTAGTGTCTGCCTTTGACAACATAGACCTTGTTAAAAATTTCAGTAGTTCTGTCTCAGAAAGTTGGAGCACGCTAATGACACTTGCTTTTGACGGAAAGTAGGGAAGCCTTATCATTGCTTATAATAGTAAAATATGTGTGACTGGGAGGACTTGAGTAGTGAGGATGGGTTTATGAGCTAAGAAGTTTTACGGTAAACTAGTGACTCATTATCTGCTGGAAAAATACCACGGTGAGCTGTAGGCAATCCAGGAGAGTCCTGGAATTCATTGAGGATAACTTTAAACCAGGTAATAAGACAGCCCTACCATAGGGGATGTGATACTGCACCTGTTGGTCACCAACACAAGTGACTTAATCGGTGATGTCAAGATTGGAGGCAGCCTGGGCTGCAGTGGTCATGCACTGGTGGAGTTTGCAGTCCTGAGGGATAGGGGGCAGGCAAAGAGTGAAGTCAGGACCCTGAATTTTAGGGAAGTAAACTTCCATCTCTTCAGGAAGTTAGCCAATAGGACCCCTTGGGAAACTGCACTCAGGGACAAGGGAGCAGAACAGAGCTGGCAGATCTTTAAGGATGCTTTCCGTGGAGCGCAAGAGGTCTCGATCCTCAAGTATAAGAAATTGGGAGAGGAAGGCAAGAGACCAGCATGGCTGGGTGGAGACCTGCTGGTCAAACTAAAGGGCAAGAAGGAAATGCACAGGCAGTGGAGGCAGGGACAGGTATCCTGGGATGAGTACAGTCATGCTGCCCAGTTGTGTAGGGATGGAGTTAGGAAGGCCAAGGTGCAGCTGGACCTGAACTTGGCAAGGGGTGCAAAGAATAACAAGAAGGGCTTCTACAGGTATGTCAGCCAGAAAAGGAAGGTCAAAGAAAGCATATCACCCCTTGATGAGTAGGACTGGCAAACTGGTAACAACAAAAAAGAAGGCTGAGGTACTCAGCGACTTCTTTGCCTCAGTCTTCACTGGCAGTCTCTCTTCCCACACCTCTCGAGTGGATGGACCACAAGATGGGGACTGGAGGAGCAAAGTCCCTCCTGCTATAAGAGAAGATCAGGTTCGAAACCACCTGAGGAACCTGAACATGCACAAGTCAATGGGACCTGGTGAGATGCATCCCAGAGTCCTGAGGGAACTGGCTGATGTAGTTGCCAAGCCACTGTCCATCCTATTTGAAAAGTCATGGCAGTCAGGTGAAGTCCCTGAAGACCAGAATAAGGGAAACATTACACTCATTTTCAAAAAGGGTAGCAAGGAGGACCCTGGGAACTACTGACCCACCAGCCTGTGCCTGGGAAGATCACGGAAGAGATCCTCCTAGAAGCTATGGTAAGGCACATGGAGGACAGGGAAGTGATTTGAGAGTCAGCATGGCTTCACCAAGGGCAAGTTTTGCTTGACCAACCTAATGGCCTTCTCTGATGGAGTGACCATGTCAGTGGTCAAGGGGAGAGCTATGGATGTCATCTATCTGGATTTCTGTAAGGCCTTTGACATGGTCTCCCACAACATCCTTCTCTGTGAATTGGAGAGATACGGATTTGATGGGTGGACAGTTGGGTGGATGAGGAATTGGTTGAATGGTTGCATCCAGAGGGTAGTAGTCAACGGCTCAATGTCCAGATGGAGATTGGTGACAGGTCCCTCAGGGATCTGTATTGGGACCAGTATTGTTTAATGTCTTAATCAGTGACATAGACAGTGGGATTGAGTGCATCCTCAGCAAGTTTGCAGACAACACCAAGCTGAGTGGTGCAGTTGACATGCCTGAGGGATGGGATGCCATCCAGAGGGACCTGGACAAGCTCAAGGAATGGGTCCGTGTGAACCTCATGAGGTTCAGCAAGGCCAAGTGCAGGGTCCTGCACCTAGTCACAGAATCACAGAAACACTAGGTTGGAAAGGACCTTCAAGATCATCAAGTCCAACCATTAAAAAACCATCTAAACCTGGATCAGGGCAACCCCCAGTATCATAGAATAACGAGTCTATGACTCTGTGATTTGTAGGGGATGACAGCTAAGGAGAAAGCCACTCTGTGACTCGCTTAGGCAGAATGACGGCAATAACCTAGCTGCAATAACCTGTGCAGCTGTGAGGAAGGGAAATGGCATTGTAGATACATGAAGCAAAATATTTTGTTAGCAGTAGGGAATTGTGAGTGTCATTTTGTAACTCACTGAGGAGACTTCATCTGGAACGTCTGTGGTGGATTCTGCTTAAGGCGCTTGAGTTTGCAGGAGAAGCTGCAGCAAGTTGCTGCTCTTCATCTGTCTTTTTCTTGGTTAATTCTATCATAAAACAGGGGGCTTAAGAAATTTATCTTGCTCAGCGAGGGATGACAAAGACTGAAAAAGAGCATAATTGCCTCTCTGGTATATTCATGAAGAAAAAGCACCTGAAGGCTAAGGGGCAGCGTTCCACATTTTAAGGTGGAATTGAGCATTTTCCAAGATTAAAGAATTGTAATAGCAGGCAGTGACACAGGCAATTTCCTTCTATTTTCCTATGTTCGTAATAGGCTACTGTATTGTCTAAATAGTGTCTATTAATTCTGTTAAGTGTTGGAATTTTCCTTCAGCACTGTTGAACTTGGAGGCCACAAATAATCTATTTAAAAAAAATACCTGACATTCCTGTAGTTAAGTAGTACAAAGCCATAGCTGTTATTCTGTGGTGTCCTTTTTTTATATAGGAAGTATTCTAGTGAGAGCAGAAGCTAATTTTAGTCACTAGAGCTGATTCAAGAGACCTGTCAGATCACTCAGATATTTCCATATGATAAAGTCAGCGGAAGGTGTGAATGCAGAATTTATCTCTGAGACACATTTGCCTTGTGTTATTACACATGCAGCTGTACTTTTTAGTCTGTGCACATCTGTAACTTCTTATGTTTCTTTCTGCAGTTTCCATCTGCCTCAGTATTCAGTGTGTAATCTCAAGGGCATAAAATGCTGGTTCACATTGAAAGGGTGTCTTTTAATATTCAGACTATGCTGCATGTAGACCTAGTGCTCTTCATTTGATAAAATACTTGTATTTCAAATTTACTATTCACATTATTTGTTTAAAAGCCATAAGCTATAGAGGCTTTTAAAAGTCATGCTATCAAACTCCTGTCTAATTCATCTAGATCATGGCCTTTATGACAAAAAAAATCCCAAGGTTTTATCCAGCTTGTAATCGTCTTTACATCTTTATAAGCTTGCGGTCATCTTTAAGATGGACTCTGACGTATTTAGATACTGACATACTTAGATTCTGTAGATACGTAGTTTCTGACATATTTAAATGTTTACCTGTTAGCTTTGCATTCTTAGAAGCCCAAAGATACCTGTTCATTAATGTTGATTTGGGTGATTGTCCAGCAGATTTTATTGTGCATAGACTGCTTAAACATAATACTGAGAATATTTTAATATTGTGTTTTTTCACAAGGGCAAATCAGAGAGAACTCATGGATATAGAGCTTTAGAGCACTCTTGAAAAAGCTTTATTTAGTTTTACTAAATTGTTTTAACAGGCCTAAATGTAATTTTTGTTTATTTTATTTTCCTAGTCCAGAGGCTCACTCTAAGTAGGTTACTTAGAAGTGTGGCAAAGTGTACTAATGCAAACGAGAATGTTTCAGTATGGTGTTTGGGTGCATGAGACTACCAGACCAGGTAGCTCTTTATTCCTCTTTGCTCAGCCTTTTTCTATGATGTAGTTGCTCAGTTTTATCTCCCTTCTATTAATCTGGTAGGTTGACTAAAAACTGCCAACTTGGTATTTTGCACATTTCTTTCATGTTGATATTTATTGGGGGAGAGGGGGAAATGCCATTAAACAGAGGGGCTTTTTTTTCTTTCTTTTCTTTTTGTCTTTTTCCCCTTCTCTCTGTATGATTAGTAAAGCAATTTGCAATCTTAACAGCTGTAAATCCAAAACAACTGCTAAGGCATACTGTGGCTTACAAGTGCCTGACACAGTCATTACCAGTAAGTCTTGACCATTAAAAAGGGGAAGTTATGCTTGACCAACCTCATAACTTTCTACAATGAAATGACTGGCTTCATAGATGGCAGGAGAGCAGTGAGTCTTGTCTACATTCACTTCAGTAAGCCTTTTAACATAGCATCCTCATAGAGAAACTGATGAAGTAGAGGCTGGATGAGCAGGCAGTGAGGTGGAATCTGGTTGAACAGAGAAGTGGGCAGATGGGAACCTCATGAAGTTCAACAGCAAGAAGTGCGAAGTCCTGCACCTGGACAGGAAAAGCCCCATGCACCAGTATATGCTGGGGGCCACTCAGCTGGAAAGTAGCTTTGCAGAAGAGGACTTAGGGGCCTTGGTGAGTACCAAGTTGAACCTGAGCCAGCAATGTGCCCTTGTAAAAAGGAAGACTAAGGATATCCTGGGCTGTGTTAGGAGGAATATTGCCAGCAGGTCGAGGGAGGTGATCTTTCCACTCTGCTCAGCGCTGGTGAGGCCACACCTGGAGTTCTGAGTCCTGTTCTGGGCTCTCCAGTACAAGAGACTGGAGAGAGTTCAGTGAAGGCCCATGAAGGTGGAGGGTCTGGAGCATCTCTCCTATGAGGAAAGGCTGAGGGAGCTGGGAGTGCTTCTCTGTTTAGCCTAGAGAAGAGAAGGCTCGGAGGGTTCTTATTTATGTATATAAATACCTGAAGGGAGGGTACAAAGAAGGCAGAGCCAGGCTCCTCCCAGTTTTGCACAGTGACAGAATCAGAGACAGTGGGCACCAACGGAAACACAAGAGGTTCTGTCTGAATGTCAGGAAACACTTTTTCTCTGTGAGAGTGACCGAGCACTGGCACAGGTTGCTCAGAGGGGTTGTGGAGTCTCCATCCTTTCAGGTACTCAAAAGCTGTCTGGACATGGTCCTGGGCAACCAGTTCTAAGTGGCCCTGCTTGAGTAAGGGGTTTGGACCAGATGACCTGCGTAGGTCCCTACCAACCTCAAGCATCCTTTGGTTCTGTGGCTTCATTTAAATAAGAAAAAAATTTTCCTTATAATGAACTTTGGCAAAGGAAGCAGCTAAATTTCATCCAAGACAAATTCTTTTAATTTATTATTTGTAAAGTATAGTAAGTGACCTCTCATACTATTTATCAAATTATAAGAGCACATGGTTTTGCAAACCCAAAGGTGGCATAGGAGCTCCAGTAGGTTCTCTGATTGTAATAGTTAATGTTGTTTAAATATATATGAATATTTTAACAATAGCTCATTGAATACAGCTTGAATTTTTACCTGTAGTTACAGATAGTTAAGTTTAGTTTAAGGGTTGATACTAGCCTTTTAATGTTTTCTGTCAATGAGAACCTAGACCCACCACTGTCAATCAAAATAGCTAAGAAAGGTTTTTAAGGGTTTTTTTTAATGTATTTTGTTGTATTATAGCATAAGCAGATTGACATAACCTTATAAATTTGGGGAAATGTTTAAACAAATATTATTAGTTAAATATTTATGATTATGAGGAGAAATTAAAAACAGCCTGTACAAAAAATGTTGAGGGGTAGTATTTGTTTGCAACAGAGGCAAAGCCCACTAACATTCTGCATATAGCAGTAGCTGAAGTCTGTATGGCTGTTGCTGTCCCACAGCTGGGTAAGCCTTGGTTGGAATGGGAAGGTGAGCTGAGTGCCCAGTTGAGGCCAAATACTCAAAGGCTCTGGTCAAGCTGGTAAATAATTCCGCGCTATGCTAGATATCGTCAGTGCAATCTCAAAATTATTCACTTTGCAAAATATACCGAGCTGCTATGTTGTCTAGTTTATCTATGAAATCCTTCCAATAATGATGGGAGAGAGGCATTTTGCTGATTTTTTTAAAGCTCAAGATCTCCCAGAAGAGAGGCCCATGCGTATTGCTGAAGATGACCAGCAGCGATTATAAAGCATGAGAGAGGTTAGTGGAACGTTTTTTGAGTAGCACTTTGAATAAATGGGTTAAACCAAGTAGCATAAAGTAAATTGTTTTTCAGTCTTTTGGCTTAAAAGGCCTGTTAAAACAGGCCTATGTGTAATTTTTATTTATTGTATTTTCTTAGTTTCAGGGGCTCACTCTAAGCCCTGGAGAACCCCTGTAGTGATTCCATGCCATTAAGAACCACACATTTCTAAGCTTGAGAAAGCTGGATTTAGCTTCTAGCAGCACAGCAATGAAAACCACAGGCGCTTGGCCAGGCTGGGTGGCAGAGCAGCGGGGGTCTCCTTCCCCAGCTGGGTTTTGGGGTGGGAGTGTGGGCTGAGCTGGAGCTTCATCAGCAGCCTGCCCTGGCTGGGTCCTGCCCTAGCTTTCCTCAATGAATGCAGCTGGTATACAGTACGCAGTTGCAGGGTTTAGGACTCAAAGAAGCCATAGGGCAGGTTTGTGGCCTTTTTTAAGAGCTAATCACTTACCACTGCATCAGTAGTCCTGCAGTATAGCTTATCCAAAATATGCAGTTGAACCCTTTCTTCACCATTTTGCCTCAGTTGACTTCCTGATGTTGTATAAGCATTGTAGTCTGCCTCGTAGATTTTTAAAAAAATGTAGTTTCTAGTTGTCTTCTTTAATTATTTTTTTTTTACATCTTCTCCCCCGCCCCCCGGCCCCACATTGATTCTGGACACTTCCCAGGCTGTAGTTAGTTTTGTTGGTGGCCTAGGACATAATTTCCTTTTTTATCCTCAGTTTTCTTGTTTTCTGGGGCTACATACTTGATGTTTTGCATTACATTAAAAAATAGAAAAGAAAAAAAGAGAAGCTTCTTTTTAAATTGTCAGTTTATGAATTTTTGCCATTGTTTTACATAGACCGTACTAATCACTCAAAAGACTGAAGAATGTACTGTGGTACTTTTTTTCCCCTGAGTTTATTTTGTTACAACATTATCCGTGGATTTTGTTTATTGTGTTTTGTTATTTGTAATAAGTAAATAATGTATGAAATGTAGAACTTCATATTCATAGAGGCTCTGTAAATGCTGTTCATTCTCTGGTTGTTCTTGTTATCTCCACAGAGCTTTCTATCTGATCTCACTCTTTGCTTTTGATAGCTTGCTTCTTTATTGTGCGAGACAACAAAATCTAGATGTGCCATATGTTCCATGGCAGTTTTCCTTAAAACTGTGGCAGACACCTGAGGGGAGAGGAAGCATCTTCTCTGGGCCGTGTTGCATGGAGTATCTGCTTCATCTGGCAAACTTGTAGGTGGATCTGTTGCCACCCCTTTCTTGTACACCTAGAAAAGTAAGAATTAAAAGAAAACTTATTTGTGTATGCAGATACTTGACTAATAAAATATTGTAGTGGTAATTCATCAAAAGGCTTTGAAAAAGAAATTTTTGTTTTACAAACTCTGTAATTTATTCTTTGGTGATAAACGTATTGTTCCCAGGGGTGTGGGGCTTGCTTCAGCTGCAAGAATTTTTGCAGTCCAAGGTAAACCTGCCAGGAGGGTGTAGCAAAGATGTCTGTTAAGGATAAGCATGGTGTTACTTCTCTTTGGTATAAGGTATTTTTTTGTTCTCTTTTAAACAATAGTGATACTATAGTCATGAAATACTAGATCAAATTCTTTGTCTTTTATTAACACTGGAATTCCAAAAGATATGACATCACTTGGTGACTTGTTTAATAATAGTTGTCTTTTAATGACTGGCTTGAATTACTTTACTCTGAAAATGAGCGTCAAAATTTTATCTTTTGTCTCACTACCTGAAAAAAACATGAGCAGCAGAGGAAAAGGAAGACTGCCCCTTATCCCCCTTTTAGAACTCCGATCTGATTAAGTTTCTAAAGTGAAAAAAATACAATCATGGAATAAATTACATTTTGGATATCTTTCTTTGAGTCAACTGCTTCTGCTAATATTCATATATTTGGTGCAGATATCAGTGTTACCATGAGAAATAAGATATTTTTGTGACTCCCTGGCATTGTGCAGTGCTTTGTCATGCTGTTGTCATGAACTTGATCAGTAAAATAGCTTAGTAGTACCGATAGCAGGTTTCCAGGAGTTATACCACTGGCTCTGATTCAGTTCACAGGGATTGCATACAAGAATTCCTGACAGCACATGATGGGGTATCAAACCATACTATTCTGTACTATACTATGCAAACTATACTGTACAAGATTGGCAGGTGACAGTGCTGGAAGCTGTCATTACAACACTACTGAGTCGCGTGTCGTCTTCCGCACCATTTGGTTAGTGCATAAGGAATAGAAAATAAGGTATCAGCATGCACTGATAACAGGGCAACTGGACAGACATCATGATGGCAATGACCTGAAGAAGTGTACAGGTACTAATTTTTCTGCTTTTACACCGCATTTGGCAGTGATGAACAGAGTGGGCATCAGGAGAGCTGCAGAACTGACAGGCAGTGCTTCCTTTTCTCATGGGTGTGTGGCAGCAAGTAAACTCAAAAGAAGCAAACGTGAATGGGAAAGTTTGAAACGTACAGAACTTGAGAGTGGTGTAATACAGCAAAATGAGGTGGCACTTAATGTTAAAAAGCTTGTCAAATTGAGGTGACTTAGAGGAGTTTTTCTTAAAGATGGAAGGATAATTATAACCATTAAAAGATGAGGGGGAACCTCTGTATGAATTGCCAGTGCACTTGCCACCTCTGCTAAAAGTGTAGCAGTGAGATTGTAGGGTATTTTTTAGCTAAGGTGATAGCATCTGTGTCATGGAATAGAGGGTTTTCAACTGTGGGTTGTGTTTGGGTTTTTTTCAGTGTTATCACAGCACTGTGTAAATTTAAGGTGGACATGTCTACAGAACTGCCTCAGTGACTTAGCAGCATTGTATCTATTTTACAGTCTCACCTTACTGATGCACTGATCTGCACTACAAAGATACTTCTTAATTCCACATCATGGTTAAGGAAAAATTTATAGCTTTGTCTATGGCTGGTATAAGAGAAAGATTCAGCAGCTCATCAGCTAGAAGAGAGTGAACCAAAAAAAGGAAACTACAGCAAACTATCTGTGATGAAAAAACAGAATCTGAGAATTGTGGGGAGTACTGGCCTTTACTCTTTGCTCTGTTTTCCCAAAGCAGCTAGCCCTGGGAATTGCGGTCTGTTCTGCAAGGAGCCTAAAACAGTGTGCTAAATGCACACTGTTAGTCTGCTGTCTAATTATACTAAGTACTGGTGGGATGGTTCCTTCATCCAGTTACAAAAAATATGTCAGAAAACATCTACTTCAGGTAGATCTTGTAAGGAAACCATGAACTGATGCTTTGCAGGAAACAGTTTCAATATCTGGTAGTATTCAAAGAAATACAAAGCTATTTTGATAAGAAAGCAAATTACTTAAAAGTTCGTAACTTTCAGTACTTTTGATGTATCACTAAAAAAAATCCCGTGTTTTTGTGTGGCAGTTTATAACAAACGGCATCAGCTTCATGAAAGAGAGCGTAGTGCTCTCAGTTCAAAGCAGTTCTTGAGATTAATGCTAGTCAGCGAGTCTCCTTTGTGTGATCACATCACAACTCTGAGCATCTC
Organism: Phaethon lepturus; assembly: GCF_000687285.1. Taxonomy (NCBI): domain Eukaryota; kingdom Metazoa; phylum Chordata; class Aves; order Phaethontiformes; family Phaethontidae; genus Phaethon; species Phaethon lepturus. Next base: position 19,293 of record NW_010539876.1, read on the forward strand.
CTTGCTCAGCTTATAAAACTTTGCTACTGCTTAACGGGGTTTCTTTCTTACTGATCTTGGAGTGCATGTACATCATCCCATGAAGGCTGGCAGCTTTTTCAGGTGTGTTGCAAATCTGTAATTGAGTTTTACAAAAACTGTGACTTGTCTCTGCAGTTAATAAAAAAGCTCAGAGAAAGGATAGCCATCTTTGGAACATCTGCCTAGGAAGGGGACTCAGACCTCCCTCTGTCATTTGCTAGGCAAGCATCTACCTAAGCATTACTCTGTACGTTACATTGTGTGTTCTTGCACTCTTTCTGTTGAACATGGCTCCAAAAGAACCATCTATATATACAGAAAGAATTTGCAGGTCCTGGCATTAGAAAGAATGCAAGGGCAAATATGATTGTGTAGCTTAATATTTAGACTGTTCCCCTTCAGCACTAAGGGCAGCTTTGGGATCTGAGATGTGCTGAAAGACTTGTTAAAATGAAATAGATGAAGTGCTGTTAGATTTTAAGAGATTGATTCTTTGACTTAAAGGGAATTGAATTTTAACTCCCACATAGTGGATGAGTGTTATAACCACTTGGCCTTTTGTGTGAAGTGCACCACTGTCATCTCTTCCTCTCCTGGATAGACTTTCACAAAGAGAGTTAGATCTTTCCTGTTTTTTTGATCAAACATGACACTCGCCTGCTTTCAGGAGGCAATTGTAGCCTTTGAGCCCTGAGTAGAGGGAGGCATCTGTTTGCAGCTCTTGCTAGGGCTGGAAGAAGAAGAAGTCGGAGAGACTGCAGCACTCAATAAATTGATTCTTGACTCTAGGCAGGGCCTTGGTTGATGTTTGTGATTACTTTGTGGAGCATCACCCCTAACGCAACTTAATTTCCATTCAGATTTGGGGAGGGGGGGGGGTTAAGTGCTCAATTCCAGATTTTTAATTTAGTCAGGACATAAATGTTGTGTTTTCCCCCGACCAACTGATAAGACCATAAATACTTTACTGGATTGTAGTCCCCAGTTAGTGGTAATAAATAGTGTTTGTTTCTCAAACCAGACTCCTCTTCTGGCTGCTTTTCTGTCCTGTTTTCTTCGTCACAATACCAGTTGAAGCCTGACTTATTTTAGGTTGTCTCTCCCATTATGCTATTTGAAAGTGGTGGCTGGGAGATGGCAAAGACTAACATTTGACTTTACTACTATAGCAATTTGAATGTGGAACATAATCCCAAGGGGGAAAAAAAGATACATAAAACATCAATGAATAAAGAAACAAGAATAATTTTAAAACCAGGATGACAGGATAGGCTTTCTTTTTTTTGTCTTGAAGCTGCCCTGGTTTTGATCTACAGTCAGGGCATTATCGAGGTATTTACTTTGTGATTAGAATGTCTCTTTGTCTGCTTGATGACTATAAATAAGCCCAATAGATAATATAGTAGGGAGAGAAACAGTAGAGGAAGATGAAATAATTCTCAGCTGTGCAACTGGGATTAGTGTAAAAGAGAGAAATAGACTTTCAAATTTTAATGGAAAATAAAAATTGTAAAATGTTAGATAACTGCTTTTGGGAATCTTATGATACTGATGAATCGATGCTGTAATATTACAGTTCAGAAAGATAATATTATTTGCCTTTTATGATGTGTGCTCACTGACCTACAGGTAGATGAGATACAGGTGGAATCTAGGGGAGAAGCCAGGAGCTGCAGCTACCTGTGTCGGAGTGCTTGCCTCCTGCCTGCACCACTGCTCTGTCCTTCAGCATTTGGGTTTGAGAGAACTGTGCAGTCTTCAGCGCCTCCAAAACACCCCTCCCACATTGTCATAGCTCTTTACTAACTGTGAAACAAGTTTCAGAAATGAAAAAAAACAGGTGGGTAATGTACTGTGGACAGAATTGTACCTCACGGGTACAGGAGTGGGTTTGTTGCCAATGATACCTGCAGCAGAACTGAAACTGAAATTAATACAGAGGAAGTAGAAGAAAGAGGCTTCAGCCTCTGCTTTGAGGTCCTTGTGTTTTTATGATAGTGCTGACTTTCTTCTCTGCAGCAGTCCAGTGTGATTTGATATTTGTTCGAAAACACTGTCTGTCATGGATGTAATTATATGCTTGGCCAATAGAAGTAGGAAATGAATTACAATTCCCAGAATCTGTACTCCTTTCCTTTGTATAACAGTATCAAGCTATGTTGAGGAAACAAAAGACATTTAAGAGTGGGGGGACTGTCATGGGGAATATGTGTACATATTGCTGCAGGCAGCAGCATAAATTATGTGTACCTGAATTAAAATTAAACAAGACAGGTTGGTACCAAAAGCAGTGTAGCTGTAGCTGTTCGATGCTCAATAAAAGACTCATTTACTCTGCAATGTAGTCATATACTTTGCCTTATTTTATGTGTTATATGAAATAGCCAAGCACATTCTCCTTACTGAGCCTGCCTGTCCAAACACTAATTGCTGATGGATGGTTATGGAATTTGCTAATGATCATATATTCCTCACAACAAGAGATATGAACTTTGGTGCTTTCACAGAATTTTATTTATGGTAATTCAAGGATGTACTTTAGAAAGCTTCCAATTTGAAGACAAAATTCCTTTCGTGGTTGAACTGAGTATCTAGGATCCTGCATGCAACTAAATAAAAGTCTGTTCTCCTCCATATACCAGAGAATGCAGGCACAGACAGACTTCTGGTAAGCTTTTTTTCAAAATGCAACATTTGAAGAGATTTTTCACTTGCAGTTGGAGGGGATGGCTGGTTCATCTTCATGACATTCTGTAGAGGCAGCTGTATGTTTTTTACGTCTTTTACAGGTGGTGGCCTTTTTTTCTTTTTTCTGTGGTGGTTTGAAGCATGTTTACATGGCAAGTACAGTGACTTTTCCTGTGCTAACATACGATTGAAGGTGTTGGGAAGCTTGATGGAGAAAGGTTAAGCTAACAAAATTATTCTATGCCATTGAGAAGCTCTCTGGCCTTCCAGTCTTCTAAATGTCTTACAGGATGATAAGACCTAGGGGCTTATTTTTGCGCTATTGTGTGCCACAGACTTTGATTTGATTATTTTGTTTGTGTTTTGCTAAATGGTGGGCAGATGCAGAAGAACAGTAGAATCCTGCCGTTAGTGAGATGCAAATTAACAGCTTCCCCAGAGAAATGAATTCTCCTTAGCCAAGCTAAAAGTTTGGGGTTTGGCGGTTGTTTTTTTTCCTCTCCGTGGATATCTTAAGAAAATGTATTCCTTATTGTGTTCTTTAAGTAGTTTTCAGAGTCGTTATATCACGTGGAGGATTTTGTGTTTGAATCTGCACAGGATTTTTTTGCTATTATGTGGGGTTCTCTTGCTGCTGTATCAAACTTTTTTCTGATACTGCAAATTAAGAAAGTAGCACACAAGAAGCATGTAACATCATATGAGAATTTGACGTGATTTAGGAACTGTGTGCAAAGCTATGCAAAGCTATTTCAGTTTATTTTCTTACAGAAGCCCCCTGAATTTTTGCAGTAGGTGATGGTGTTTCTAGTTGAAAAGCAGCTTACAGGATTGAGCTCTGAGAAGTATTTCAGATATTATGAGCTGGTCTTTTCTCTCCCAGGTCTTTTCAAAAGCTTTCAGAAATGCTATTTGGGGCACTGAAGAAGAAAACTAACATAGTTTCCCACAGTATATAGTAACAAAAGTGAGTCCATTGCATATAATATGCCATGGTGTTGTATTTAAAATAAATAAAATTAATTACCCAGTTTAGGCCCTGACACAAAGAGAGACCTTGTCCCTCACGTGCCCCCCTTGGGCCCTGGCTGCATGTCAGAGGTTCTGCTCCATATAAGAAACAGCAGATGCTTGGCAGCAACTCCTCACTTTTTCCAGAAAGCCGCTCTT